>NW_008360328.1:4829472-4838706 GCF_000622305.1 Nannospalax galili
AGTATGTTTATTCTCCAAGACAATGACTATGAGTCTACTTTTGGAATCAAGGTTATTTTAAGCAAAAGGTATATTTCCTGATAACACACTACTTTTTATAAGAACCTCTCCTGCCTGTCTCCGACCACCACCAAATCAAAACCTCAGAACCAATATGCCCGCTGTTTGGCTAATAAAATGACAGCGCTACCATTTTGAGGCAGAAACCTCATCGCTGTGTGGGGTGTTAATCAGTTTCTTGGGTATTTAAGTGTTCCATCACATTCATTTTTCCACTTCCTGTATTTGTCATTTAAAGAAGACTCCAGCTTGGGGAATTCTGATCTGTGAAAAGCTTTTAAACAAACATCCTTTTATATGAATACCTCTTTTCCTCAAGTACAAAATGACTATGAGTCTACTTTTGGAATCAAGGTTATTTTAAGCAAAAGGTATATTTCCTGATAACACACTACTTTTTATAAGAACCTCTCCTGCCTGTCTCCCACCACCACCAAATCAAAACCTCAGAACCAATATGCCTGCTGTTTGGCTAATAAAATGACAGCGCTACCATTTTGAGGCAGAAGCCTCATCGCTGTGTGGGGTGTTAATCAGTTTCTTGGGTATTTAAGTGTTCCATCACATTCATTTTTCCACTTCCTGTATTTGTCATTTAAAGAAGACTCCAGCTTGGGGAATTCTGATCTGTGAAAAGCTTTTAAACAAACATCCTTTTATATGAATACCTCTTTTCCTCAAGTACAAAAATAGAAACGACTTTCTGGTCTAAATAATGCATGGTGTTCTGTGAGGCAGGTGAGACACTAAAGGTCCTTCATCTTAGATCCTTGCTTAATGTGGACCCTCTCTTCCAGAAGCTGTACGTTTCCTGGGGTACCAGGGTGGCCTCCTGCCAGCCTCTGACACTAATTGTGACTGCCAAGCTTTCTTACGCTGCTTGCTTTTTCACTTTGTTGAAAGCATTGCATGACACAGGTGCACTCACATACACACAAGCAATACACTCATACATCTAAAATAAAAATAATAAAATCTTCTTTTAAAAAAGAAAATTGCTTATTTTTGCACTCTCTCCCCACAGAATGCTCAGCATGAATTTGCCCCAGGATCAAACCCAGGCTCCATGACTTAGCAGCTCATAATGCCTTTTGGAGCCTTTGTTTTCTCACTTGAAAATGGAGATAAAAATATCTACTTTATTATTATTTTCTGTGTATGAGTGTATTGCCTGCATGTAGGTAGGTGCACCTGTGCCATGCAACACCCTTGGAGGTCAAATGAGGGTGTCGCTGGAACTGGAGTTAACAGACAGTTGTTAGCAGCCATGTGGGTGCTGGGAATCAAACCCGGGTCTTCTGCAAGAGTAGCCTGTGCTCTTAAGTGCCGAGTCATCTCTTCATCCCCAAGAATACCTACTTTTTGGGATTTTAAAAAAGTAAACATATTCATCTTTATTTTATGTGTATGAGTATTGTGCCTGCATGTATGTAAGTGCACTTGTGTCGTGCAGTGCCCACAGAGGACAGAAGAGGGACTCAGATCCCCTGGGACTGGAGTTATGGACAGTTGTTAGCTGCCATCGGGGCGCTGGGATTCAAACCTGGGTCTTCTGCAAGAGTAGCCAGTGCTCTTAACTGCTGAGCCATCTTTCCAACCCCACTTTCTGGGATTTGTTAGGTGATAACAGATGCCAGGAATTATCTTTAGGTTGGGCTCTGTACACTTGAGTTTCTTCTCATGATTGGGGGACATTTGTTTCTGAACCTGCTGGTGCTTAAGGACACAGTACTGAGTAGACACACAAGTCCTGTACTGTCACCCACATATCCTTCTCCCCACAAGTAACATCAACATCTCACATTAGAAGTACAAAGTCTCGGGGCTGGAGAGATGGCTCAGTGGTTAAGAACACTGGTTGTTCTTGCAGAAGACCTGGGTTCGAATCCCAGCACCCACATGGCAGCTAACATAACTCCAGTCCCAGGGGATCTGACAGCCCCTTCTGACCTTCGCGGGCATTGCACGACACAGGTGCACTTACCTACATGCAAGCAATACACGCATACACATAAAATAAAAATAGTAAATAAAATATTTTTTAAAAAGAAGAAGTGCAAAGTCTCAGGCTCGGTCCCTGCTGTATGGCAGCACAGACTCCAGAGCGTCCTCATGCTGGCACATGCTGACACGTGAGACCTGCCAAGGGCTGATGCTAGATACATGTGAGAGCAGTGTATATACATGCATGTGTATGTGTGGGTTACACCCATGTGTGCGAGTATGTGTGTGTTTTGCTGGTGTTGGGTGATAATCTTTTTCTTATAAATATAGATTAAAAATAAGTGCCACAGAAGCACCCATGTCTGGTCATGTTACTTGTTCTCTTTCTTTGTCAAGCTGAGTCTTTGGGACAGGGATTTAGGACTAAATAGACACCCGTTCCTGAGATCTGCTCGGATCTGAGGATTTGAAGGTGTCCTGAATCCCAGCCTCAGAAATAGCAGCTCTGGTGGCCTCTCTCAGTGGGCTTCCATTTGAGTCCATTCTTAATTTTTTTGTGAATGAGACTAAAAACCCTCTAGGGGATGCTGTTTCTCCCCTGTATCACTAAGACCACATGCCTGTGAGTTAGAAGTTTTTCTTTAGAGACATCTTACAATCCTGTTTATTTTTTGTTTCATTTTTTGTTTTGAGACGGGGTCTCAGGGAGCTCAGGCCGGCCTTGAACTCCTGATCCTCCTGCTTTCACCATTTAAATCCTGGAACTACAGGTATGTGCTACGATACCCAGCTCCTTGGATCTCAGGACTGGAAGTCTAGCTTGTGTGATGAGGGGTGATATCACCAGGATGCTGTTAGTCTCAGGGGAAGCTACTTCTGAAAGTGGCCATTCAGTTCTGATCCTTCAGCAGTTGGGGACACTCTGGAGTCAAAACAAACAGCAGAACGGACTCAAAGTACTCAAAGGCTAGAAATTTCTTGTGGAGGGTCTCTCTGACCCTTCAGCCTTAGCCTCTCAATTTCCTTTTGCTACCAGGGCTGGAGCTTGGTTAGCTATTGCCCCCTTGTGGGCAACTGGTCTCACTAGCTCATGATGGGAGCCCAGAGGCCTGCTACTGGCTTAGTGCAGACATCCTTGGGTTGTTGTCATCATGTCTACAGTTTGCATTTCAGTTTTTTCTCCTGCCCTGAACCTCTCACCAACTCAGTCTTCATCAACGCTGTGCTATTTTTGGGTGACACAAACATGTTATCAGAACCACCCACTTGGAGCTGTGTGGACTAGGGGCATATAGTATTTGGCACTACTAGTTGGGTTCAGCTAATACATCTGGCATGTCCCACTGCTAAGTTTTGTTTTAAACTGTTCTAAATTATTCAGGCAAAATGTTAATGTTAAAAAAATAAAAATTTCATCTGCAGTCATGCCATTTACCAGGTGAATTGTTTTTCTATGTCATGCTGTAGACTGCGCCCCAAAGTATCCATAATTTGTTTCTTTTCTCTTTCCTGTTTCTGCGTTAATTCTACTCATCCCAAGAACAAGGAAGCAGAGAGGAGAAGAGGGAAATAGACAGTGACAGATGCTGAGCACGGCTGACTCAGTCCTTGGACTTGATACTTTAGGGCTGCCTGAGGTTATCCTGAATGTCACGACCTGTTTCCTTAAGTTCCACCTGGTCATTTTAACACCACCTACTTTCCTGACCTCTTCTTTTTGTCTCCTTATTTTCAGTAACCTGCAGGCTCTAATTCCCCTCCTTCTTTATTTTCTATACAAGAGAAAGAAAAAAGACAGTGCCTAAATATTATTGTCTGGGCTGAAAGTATGTTTTCTTGATCTTGGCGGGGAGTCTAAAGCTCAGCATTTTGGGATTTGCTTATGTTTTACTCGATGATTAATAAGGTTTTCCCATATTAGAATTATTAACCCTAGGCCTGGCATTAAAGTTAATTTTTTTTCATTCAACATTTTTTTTGGATTTTGCTTTTTGTTTTTTTGAGGCAGAGTCTCACTATAGCCCTGGCTGGCCTGGAACTCAAAGATCTGCCTGCCTCTGCCTCACTGGGATTAGAGGTGTGCACCACCACACCCAGCTCATTCACTGTTTTATTCAGCACTTTCATCTGTTCATTTAGCTCTTATTCACGCTTACAAAGTAGAGATCAAGGTTTTGTTTTTGACTCTGGAGGTTTCATGCTTTATATGCAGATGGGGTTTCTGCTTTCACAGAGCTTAAGAGAGGAGGGAAGAGAGGCACAGATGCCAATTAGTTTTAGTTTCCTGCCGGCTCTGAAACAAACCAAACAAGGTGATGGGGAGGTTGTTACTTTAGTGGAGTCTGCAGGGAAAGGCTGTTGTGAGTAGCTGACCTTTCATGTGGGAACTAAATAATGAGAAGGAGCGAACAGCATGTCAACCCAGGGAAGAGCCTCTGGGCAGGAGGGACGATAGCGAGCACAGGACTACCTGGGGGAGCACAGGCCTACCTGGGAGAGCACCAGCCTACCCGGGAGTCATCGGGAGCTTCAAGGAGACTGCTGAGGTTACAGCAAAACAGAGGAACAGAGGGAGGTATGGGCTCAGAAAGGCAGGGAGGCCATGGCAGAGTCAGCTCGCTCGCTCGCACTCTCTCTGTCTCTGTCTCTGTCTCTGTCTCAGTCTTTGCCAAGGACTGAACCCAGGGCCTTGTGCATCCTAGGCAAGCATTCTACCCCTGAGTTACACCCCACCCCCCAGCTCCAGTCATGTGTTTGCTGTGATTAGGACTCCGTGGGTCCAACACGGCCTCACACCATCATGAGGTCATTATGGCTGCCCTCTGGCAAATGTACTATAAGGGAACGAGAGGGGGTGGGACAATCTGTGACAAAGGAGGTATTTTGTTTTTGTTTGTTTGAGACAGAGTCTATATAGCCAAGGGTGACTTTGAATTCACTGTGTAGCACAGGGTGGCGTCAAATTCACTATATGTCCTAGGCTGGCCTTGAACTTGAAGTGATCCCCAAGTGCGGGGATTACAGGTATGCACTGAAGAAGGTTTTGTGGCAGTGCAGAGAAGATATGCCAGTGGCTGTTATGGGTAGGAGTAATTGGGGTGAGAGAGGTAGGTGAGTCCTGGACATGCACTGGACGCATGGCTTATGGGACTTGCAGCTTCGGAATAGATCAGCCGGGTGTGGTGGTGCACACCTTTAATCTCAGCACGTGGGAGGCAGAGGCAGGCGGATCTTTGTGAGTTGGAGGCCAGCCTGGTCTACATAGTGAGTTCCAGGACAGCTGGGGCTACAAGGAGACCCTGTCTCAAAAAGAAAAAAAAAAAAGGAGATATTTGCCTTTCAGTACAGATTATATTTTTTAGGGGGGAAAACTATGTTCATCAGCCTTCTAACAGTGTGAAAACAAACAACAGCCCTGAGACCCTGAGATAATCGTTTTAGGGAGAGGAAAGGCTTGTTTTGGTACACAGTTTCAAAGGTTTCAGTCCTGCCTTGTGTACCTGTTACTTTGGTTCTGTCGTGACATAATGCACCAAGTACGCTGCGGTGGAGGCCTGTTGTGGGAGCCTGTGGTGGGAGCCTGTGGTGGAGGAGGAAGCAGGAAGAGGCTAGGGTTCCAATATCCCCTTCAAAGACATAGGTCCCACAGTGACCTAACTTCCCCATGTGAAGGAAAATTCTCAGAAAAGCTTCATCTTAAAACTCTTAAAACTGAACATTTTACAAAGGCAGATCAACTGATTAGAACTTCAGTGATTGTGGAGAGTTTGGAATGTTGCAGGTTCAGAGCCCAATTACCATTTATCCTGGGCCATTATTAGCCCTCTAATAGGTACTCCTTGCCCACTTTTGTTTCTGATTTAACATCCTGTGACTAACAAAAACCTTTTGGAATGCATTAATTTAGCAGACCACCAGCTTCCATCAACCAAAAGGCTGCGTGTCATTAGACAGCATCCAAGGCCTGTAGCTGAGATTTCTCTTTTGCTGTAACCTCCTACTTAATGTTACCACCAACTGTTTTTGAAAAGTGTCTTGATTTATGGCTTTCTTTGTTCTGTTACTATAAAAGCTTCACGAAACTGTTACCACATTGAAACATAGAATTTGGGGTAACCTGAGTCTGTTCTTGGGCCATGGTTACTCATTTGGCTCCAGAATAAACCATCTCTTATCCCCTTTGAGATGAGAGTTGCGCTTTTGACTACTAGACGTCTTTACTTGGGTTAATGGACCACCACGGTGGACTTCTCCATATTCAGAATTGTCCCCACCTTCCAAGCCTGCTGCTTTCCCTGTACCTTGTCTCAGTGAAAGGCATTGTAGACTGTACTGTGGAGGTCTAACTCTCCTGCTTGGCCCTGGAAGCTTTTGGAAGACTGAGTCTGGCCTTGGTTTTGTTCCCTGGTTTTGCTCATCATGGGCCCTCACTGGGTTCAGCAGATGGCCCCTCTCCTGTTTCTGCCTTCAGTGGGAAACCAAGAATTTATTTTCAGTTTGTCTCAGAATAGTTCTACCTGGAGGAACCACAGAAACAATATGGATTTGGGGAGAATATTTTAGAAAGCAGAACAGTACCATAGAACATGTCCTTCCTTCCTTCCTTCCTTCCTTCCTTCCTTCCTTCCTTCCTTCCTTCCTTCCTTCCTTCCTGCCTTCCTTCCTGCCTTCTTTCCTGCCTCCCTGTCTCCCTTCCTCCCTCTCTTCCTTTCTTTCCTCCCTTCCTTTTTTCTAATTTTGTATATACCGGTATATATGAGTGTGGTGTGTGTGTGGTATATGTGCATGTGTGTGTTTATGTGTGTGGGTGCTCACATCCATGTACGTGTGTGGAGGCCAAAGGAGGCTGTTGGGTATTCTGCTCTTTCACTCTTCATCTTATTTCCTTAAGACAGGGTCATTCGATGAACTTGGAGCTAGGAGCCAGAAAGTCCCTACTGAGCCTCCAGTCTGCAACTCCCTTCAGTGTTGGGGTTATAGGCATATATACATACATTAAAAAAATTTTATTTTATGTGTATGAGTGTATTGCCTGCATGTGTGTAAATGCACCTGTGTGGTGCAGTGCCTTTGGAGGTCAGAAGAGGGCATCATATGCCCTGGAACTAGAGTTAGGGATGGTTGTTAGCTGCCATGTGGAAGCTGGGAACTGAACCCAGGTCTTCTGTAAGAGCAGCCAGTGCTCTTAACCACTGAGCCATTTCTCCAGCCTCCAGTGGGCTCTGGAGATATGAACTCAGGTTCTCATGCTTGAAGAGAAGGGCTTTTACTGCTGAGCTGTCTCCCCAGACTGTGTGCTTTCTTGAAAGCAAAAATCAAGGCAGAAATAGCTTGTTGTGGTACTTATTACTGAATCCCTTAAAAAAGGCATTGGATTCCTCACACCCAAACACGTAATCTGAAGATTGATGTGACATATGTGGCATTGCCTTCTCCTTACAAATCAGGAGAGGAGGCTGGTCAGTGTAGAACAGTTGAATGCAGCCATTCTTTAGGTTTTTAAATTTTTTATTTATTTATTTTTATTTTATCTTTATGAGGGTTATGCCTACATGTGCGTAAGTGCATCTGTGTTGTGCAGTGCCCTCAGAGGTCAGAAGAGGGCATCAGATCCCCTGGAACAAGAGTTATGGACAGTTGTTAGCCGCCATATAGATGCTAGGATTCAAATCTAGGTCTTCTGCAAGAACAACTAGGGTTCTTAACTGCTGGCCATCTCTCCAGCCCTACTTTAGGTTTTTTTTTTTTTAAACTTTTATTTTGAATGTTTTTTTTTAAATTTTATTTTATGTGTATGAGTGTATTGCCTGCATGTAGGTAAGTACACCTGTGTCATACAGTGCCTGCAAAGATCAGAAGAGGCTGTCTGATCCCCTGGGACTGGAATTATGGACAATTGTTAGCTGCCATGTGGGTGCTGGGATTCGAACCCGGGTCTTCTGCAAGAAAAACCAGTGTTCTTAACTGCTGAGCCATCTCTCCAGCTCCCCTACTTTAGGTTTTAAGACAATCATTTCTGCTTCTTTTTCTTCCCCTCTTTTTCTGTTATGTGCTGGATAATTATCGTGTCACCCAGAATTCATATATTAAAAACACCTAACTCTTAATATGATGCTACTTGGAGATGGGCCCTTTGGGAGGTAATTAAATTTACATGAAGTCATGGGGGTGGGCTCATGATAGAATTAATGTCCTTATGGAAAGAGGAAGAGAGATCAATGTTCCCTTTCTCCATCATATGAGGACATAGCAAGAAGGCAGCTGTCTGCAACTGGGGAGAGCGCCTTCACAAGGAACCAAGTCTCCAGATCCAGCCCCCGTTGTTCATAAGTCACCAAGTGCCTGTGTTCTGTTACAGCAGTGCAAATGGATTAGGTCTCCTCTCTCCTTCCCCTACCCCTCCTCTCACTTCTTTCTCTTCCTCTCCCTCCCTTCTCCCTTCCCTCCTTCTTTTCTTTTTCCCTGCTCTACCCCATCACAATCTCTTTTCCTGACTTCATGGGTTTCCAGGGGAGATCTACGGTATTTAGGCTATGGTAAGTGGCTCAGGCTTCATGAACACAGGTGGTACTGAGTGCTATCCTGAGTGTAACAGCCACTATAGATTAGCAGCTGTGATCACTTGCAAGCGAACCCTCCCCCAAGACGAAGCCTATTGACTGTCGCTGTTCACTTGTAGAAGGAGGTTGGGAGGGTTGTTGAGCCCCCACCTGAAGTTCTGGCAGCTCCCTCCAGCACCTCCCAGCCAAATGAGTCTACCCTGATTGCACATGGCCTTGTGGTCTCTGGAGGTGCTAGTGTATATAGACTGTGGATGGTTAACAGAGAGAGGACTCCATCTGTGTGGCTATGGGGAAGCTGTCATCCGTGCTGGGGTGAGACTGTTCAGTGCTGCAGCTGTTTTGAGATCACCCACGCTCCTATAAATCTGTACTCCTACTCTGTGAGCCCAATAATGTCGGGAGCTGGAGAAACAACATTCATTACCAAAAAATATAATATAGCTCTACAAACAGTTGACTTAAGCAGGACATTCTGCTTGCACAAGTAACCTTGGGAAAGGATTTATGGCAAGGTTATCTTTCTCTTCCTCTTGCAAACAGTTCTGGGAAAAATGAGTCATGCAGTAATCTCTTGGAACATCTGGTGGTCAGTCACGTTGCTGAATTGCTCAGTCCCCCTCCCATACCCATAAGAATGCTGTAACCTTTGACCAACTTCTTCAACCCC
>NW_008360328.1:4839687-4849657 GCF_000622305.1 Nannospalax galili
CTGTCACATTGCTGAATTGCTCAGTCCCCCTCCCATACCCATAAGAATGCTGTAACCTTTGACCAACTTCTTCAACCCCCTCTGAATACAAACTGTATATAAAAAAAGGCTTGCAGTACAATAAAGCGAGCCTTGACAAGTGGACTTGCTTGGGCTCCGTCTCTTCTTTCTCGCCCGTTTTTCCTTTCAGGGAGTGGTCCCCCTCGAGCCTTACCTGTACAGGGTCCCCGCAGGCGGGGGCACAATAAACTCTTGGTTGACACTGGTGGAATTGCGCTTTGGTTTGTCATTGGTGACCTTTCAGGAAGGGGTAGATAATTGCTTATATCTCTCCTGGGAAAAAGTTCCCTTTAACAACAGATAACCTGGTAAATTGTCTTTCTTTCTCAGTGGGGGCTTGCCCATCAGATGAAGGCAGACTTATTCTTCAAGCATCTTGATTCTTTTAGTGTATATCTTGGGCATGATCCCTATTCTAACCCTTTTCAGCAAAACAACAAAATTCCATTTACTTGGAGAATAACTTTGGCCTCCCCGATTAACACATCTGCATGGGCTGGGTATGAATGTGCACCAATCCAGAAGATGGAGAAGTTTGGGATGTAACAGAGCTTTCTGGATGGTCATGGTTAACCTGGGCAGGGCCGTTTTAACATGTTGAAAGTAAAATGCTATGACAAAGGGAATCTGAACATTTGAAAATGAAGACACATGTTTAATACCAGTCCTGTCACTTGTCAATCCTCTCTCTCTCTCTCTCTCTCTCTCTCTCTCTCTCTCTCTCTGTTATTTTACATGTAAAATGAAGATATAATAACAATTTCACTTAGTTGTTATGGAGAGCGAATAAATAATCAGATAGAAAAAGTGCCAAGTAGTGGTATTGGCCTCAAACATGTGGAAACTCCCCCCTGCCTTCTTTTCTTGCAATGCTAGAGATTGAATCCAGGCCTTGGGAATGCTAGCAAGTGTTTCACTACAGAGCTATATCCTCAGTTCTTGGCTTTTTGAGACAGTCTTGCTTGGAACTCCACATTCTCCTGTCTTCACCTCACAAGCAGAGCTTCACCACTGATGATAGCTCCTGCAGCTTCCGTCTGGATTCAGTCACCTTTTCTATGTTATCTTCCAAACCATATATATACACATAAAAATTTTATTATTTTTATTTTGTGTGTATTGCTTGTATGTAGGTAAGCGCACCTGTGTAATGCAATGCCCATGGAGGTCAGAAGAGGGCGTTGGATCCCCTGGAACTGGAGTTACAGGTGTTTGTTAACTGCCATGTGGGTGCTGGAAATCGAAACCTGGGTCCTCTGCAAGAGCAGCCATTGCTCTTAACCATTGAGCCATCTCTCCAGCCCTATCTTCCAAACAATATTTTAAGAACAGATATTATTCTACTTGGTTTTGTGGAACCAGTTCCGTGCTTAGGGAAGAGAACTGATGAGATACACACCTCTGTGGAAAAATGAGTGAACAAATGACTGTCTCCATGGTCAGGATCAAGCTTGGTCCATCAGCTTGCCCTCTTCCCATCCTCTTTGTCTCTCACATTGGTTATGTCCTTTTATCTTTTGGTGCTTTCCAAAGGACTCTCAATTACGTTCATAGGTAGGAATATTTATTTGGAGAACACATCTTAGACCTAAGCTCCTTAGAGACTGCATTTTGACTTCTCTGCAAGTTGCTCAGATAATCACTGATTTGCAGAGCTGTGAGAATCAACCCCTAAATGAATTGCCTTTCATTCCAAATGTCAGGAATTTTCAAACAGGTGGAACATGGATGCTGTGCAATTGCCATGGCAACAACGGCGTCTGATGCTCTGTACTGTCCTCTCTCCTACCCCCACTCCCAGCCCCAACACTCACACCCTCCCCTCAATACCTACTAATCTATTCTTTGATGGTCTCAGGCCAAAGAACTCCAGGTAGTGGCATTCTTTGAAATGTATATAACGATAACAGGATATGTTAGTCACCCTTCTGTTATTAAAACCAACACCTAATAATTTATAAAGAGAAAAGGTCCATTTTGCTTCCAGTTTTAGGAGTTGGTTGGTTAATGGTTCCCAGTCATTTGACTGCATCGCCTGTAGGCCTGTGGTGAGGTAGCATATCACAGTGGGAGTGTGAATCAGAGCAAAACTGCTCACCTCAGGGCCAGCAGCACAAAAGAAAAAGAAAAGGAAACTGGGGTCCCACAATCTCCTTCAGAGACACAGCCTCAATGGATGGCCTAAAGACCTCCCACTAGGCCTCACCTCTTAAAGGGCCCACTACCTCCCAATAGCGCCAATAGACTAAGCCTTTAAGACATTAGCCTTGGGGAACTTGTAAGATCCAAATATGACATAGACCAAAGATTACAGAGCTCTGAATAAAACAGGCTCCCTTCATCGGCATAAAACAAGAGAGTCAGGCAAGAATTCACATAAACTCTTGCTTTATCAAACTATGTTTTGCAAAGAGAGGTTGGTAGTCTTTACTTTCCTAAACACCTAAGACCACTGAAGTCATCCTTCCCCACAAGCTGCCATTTCCAGCCCCTGAGTTTTCTGAATAAATTTGTAACTAGTTGAATGCTACCCACAGGCTCAGGCTGCCTAGCTCCAAATAAGCATCACAGTTGAAGTATAAGCAAGGAGAATGTGGATTAGAGAAATGTCTTTGAGAAGTAAGAGATGGGAGCTGGAGAGATGTCTCAGCAGTTACCTGGCTGCTCTTGCAGAAGACCTGGGTTTGATTGCCAACACCCACATGGTGGTTAACAACTGTCCACAACTCCAGTTCCAGGAGAATCCGATGTCCTCTTCTGACCTCCACAAGCATTGCACGACACAGGTGCACTTACATACATACAGGCAAAACACACACATAAAAAAATAATAAATACAATATTTTAAAAAAAGATGTGCCAAACTCGTTAACGGATTGGAAGTGGGGGATGAGGAAGAGTCACCAGATTTCTGATTAGGGTAGCAGCACAGACAGTGGCCTGCATAAGCTCCCCCTGAGACTGGGAACCTACCTAAGTTTCTCAGGAGGAAGATCTGGCTAGGGTGGTGGGGTGGATAGGAGAGGATTTCTGCTTTTCCTGTGCTGAGGTCCTGGCGTAAAACATGGGCACGAAACAACCTGCTTCAGTTCTGTTTGTCTCATAGGGAACTGAAGGTAATGAATCCCCATCAAGATTCAGAAGAGAATTCAAGCAGAAATGAAGAGGGGAAGGATTTGACTTTCAGAATCTTGAAAACTCTGTAGCCTAGATCTTTGTGCCTATCTATCCAAATCTGTAACTATGTTTGATTCATGAGTACTGATCAGCTATCCTACCTGGAGTTGCTGGAAAGAATAATTAACCATCATGGAAACACTAAATTCATGCAAACCAACACTTGGAATTCATAACATTTGTTCTTGGGGATGGAGAGATGGCTCAGCAGTTAAAAGCACTGGCTGCTCTTGCAGAGGACTGGATTTGGTTCCCAGCACCCACATGGCAGCTCAAAACCATCTGTAACTCCAGTTCCAGGGGGATCTGGTTTATTTATTTTTTATTTGTTTATTTATTTATTTACTCTTACTTTATGTGTGTGAGTGCCTTGTTTGCATGTATGCAAGTGTACCCCTGTGTGCAGTCCCCACAGAGGCCAGAAATGGCATCAGATCCTCTAGAGCTGGAGGTTGTGAGCTGCCATGTGGATGATGAGAAGTAAACCTGGGACCTCTGGAAGAGCACCCAGTACTCTTAACCCCTGAGCCAACTGTCTAGCCTCAATAAATAAATCTTTAAAAAAAATAACATCTGCTCTTCTAGGGGGAATAGAACCTTGTTTGCTTTCTCCTGGTGAGGTATCCTGGTGAGTATTTACACAAACCCAGCAGAACAGTCAGTGCTTTGCAATCTTATGTGATGCATTTAAAAACTAGGAGAAAAAAACTATCTGAAATAATATGTACTTTCCTTAACATTTCCATATTGATGATCCTAGCTGCTCCTCATTAAAATTCTATGAGGTATAGGAACTGATGGACACATTAGTGATAGGAAAACCGAGGCTCAGGAAGACTGACCTCGTCTGACGTTGCTGGGCAGATCAGTAGGCACAGGAATTCTATGTTGCACTGGGCAGTATATCAAACACGTTTGCTGGTGCTAGCTCATGTCAGTGACTACAATAATCATCACAAGCAGCTTCATTTTATAGATGCAAGGATAAATCTCAGTGGGTGAGTGCCTTGCCAGGGTCCAGGCAGCGATAGTAGCTATTTTGACTGCCATCAATTCTGGTATTAACCACTTAATGTTAGCACAAAGTCCAGAAGGATCTAGAATGAGACCTCTGGGTCCTCTCTCAGGCATATTATTTTTCTTCCAGTGGTTGCACTCACCCTCCAGGAAGCCCAATGAACTCCAGTGTCCATGGGTTTTACTGATGGACAGTCAAACCTCTGCTGCACCACCCTCTCTGGGCTGTCTCATGGCTGGCCTTCCTGATAATTAGCTGCCATCCAGAGCCAACTCATTGTAAATGCAGGTGTGGTCAGGGGCTCATGAACAGCACTTGGGAATTTAAATGGGTTTTAGAAGCTTCCTTCCAGAAACCTGGAATGAAGACCAGACAAATCCTTATGCAGTAGAAGCAGAGCTGTGCAGGCTCAGTGTCGTTAGATCTCAGGCCCAGTGCTTACCCTTCTGCTCAATGCTAGTCCAGGGAAATGGGAAATTCAACCATGAATTAAAGGGAGAAGTCAAGATCTATTCTGACCTCCTGGAGACCTAGAGAGAGGCTTCCAATACTTCAAAACCACACCCTTTTCGTTCTGCCCTCTTGAAACCAGACCAAATCCACGATCCAATTTCCACACTGCCAAGGGTTATAAAGTCAAAACTGGAGGAACACTGGCAGCTGAATATGCCCACCCTCCTCCACCCTAGCAGAGAGCTTGTCTTCAGGACTGTGAGGCTCTAGAAAGGATGCCATGTGGGTGGAACCAGGGCAGGGTGCAGAGGTCTGCATTTATTCTTTATCTGCATTTTAAACAGAAGCCCTCCATCCCACACAGCTATCCACCCTGTGTTCTAAAACCTGCAAACCAAGGAGTGGTGGATGCTTTCAAACGACAAAGACCCAGGCATGCAGACCACCAAAGGGCTTACAGATACCCACTTTAGTCACAAAGCCCTGCCCCTGGTGAGCAGAGGAAGGAGTGCATGCTTATTGTGCACTGTGGCCAGCACTTAGATGCCACACATCTTTTAATTCTCATCATCCTGTGGATTGTGACTCCTTTAATAGATGAAGGAACGGAGACTCTGCAAGGCTAAAAAGAATCAAGCCTGTATCAGGCTGCCTTCAGTCATTGGTAATAGCCAGAAAAATGTAGCCCACGTGTTTGTTTGCTCTGTGTTTTATTAAATATTACTTTCGTATGTTTATGTAATTAAACTGTGAACCTCTGAAATCTGTCATTTTGAAAGCTCAGGGCAGCTGAACAAAGCTAATCAAAGAAAAGCTTCATTTACATTAATCCTGCTGGGAGACTGCTCAGGTCATTTCTCTGAATATCCTGGTGACCTTGCTTAGCTTAGTGTAAACATTAGGCTGCTTTCAGTTATTAAACCTCTGCTAATTCAGGCCCCTGATGCAGAGCAAATGCGCTATTAATGATAAATGCTGCAATCACATAAAAGGCTCGCTGTGGGCTTATAAGCGCAGCCGTATTCCAGCTCTAGTTTCTGGTGAGCTCAGAGCCTTGGCTGATAAAGGTGATAGTATTTGGAAGGATGGGTGTGGAGGCCCGACCTCTGAATTAGCTCTATACTCATGCCACCTAGTGGCCATCCTAGGCACCTGCGGGTCCTTCAGTTTTCAAGGGGTGGGGCTATGGGGCTCGGCCTCCTTTGACTTTACATTGCGTGGGAGGAAAAGAACGTGTTTACGTCACAAAATTCTAAGTACCCGAGATGGTGAATTTGGGGGGCTGGGAGCATTTTAGTATGACCCAAGAATGTCTTGCCTCCCGCTTCTTTCCCATCCGCTGCCTCACTGATTGCTGGGAAACCCATCAATGCACACAGGCCATCTTTCTTCCTTACTTTCCCATTTTCTCAGTTGACACCAGAGCCCAGAAGGAAGGTGAGAAAGCTCAGACTTTCCTCAGAACATTCACCCAGTGGATTTCATCTCCCCACCCCAGGAGTTTCTCAACTACCTGCCTGGCAGAGGCTGTTGAGTTCCTTGGTGCTGCTTGGGAATAATGTGGAGCATCTGTAGTGTGCCATGCCCGAGTAAGTGGGGAAGATACCAAGTTCTTAAGTCATACTTTCTAACTTTGAGGAAGACAGAAATATCTAGGCAGAGACAAACTTCTACTGGGATGATGAACACCAGGTGAGACAGCCATGAAGGGGTGCAGGATTTGGAGTGGGATTTACTCCAGTTTGAATCCTGGATCTGCCACTGGTTACATTCTTAGGGAAGTGATTTGACTTTTTCTATCAGTTAGCTCGTGTAAAATAGTCATCATAACATCTGCCTTGCTGATCTATAGTAAGAAATAAATCCAATTTTGGAAATAAATGAAGACCACCCAAATGCTAACAAAGAGAGCTTACAAGGACTCAGCCACCACCACTGGATTTGGTAGAAACTCACCAAGCACAAGAGTTTATAAAGGGGAAGCCTTCAAGGCTACTCTTACTGTTGTTGGCACTGGGAAGCTGGAAGTGGGCCAGAAGCAGGGTGTCTTCTGTGATTGGTTTAGAGAGCATATTTGGCTATCGCTGATTGGTCCCAAGTTGGAATCAGTGGTAAAAGGTACAGAAGCTTCCAGTCAATGACCAGGTCTGACCATTCTGGGGTGATTCTTGCAGGAACTATGATGTGGTCTCTGCAGCTTCTGGGTTGGAGTTCTCTTGTCACACCTGGTCTGGCCATTGTCTGTTTGTGTAATCAGACTTGTAGAGGGTATTCAAAGCTGGCACAGGGTATGTGACATGCACAGATATTCAGTAAGTGGTAATCATCACTATTATGGTGCACCATGATCAGAGATGACTCTTAAATTGTAATGGAGCCAGTCTGTAGTGGAAGCTTCTGAATTCCAATTTGTGCTAGTGTAAAACCTGAGGTTGTATGCTTTATGAAAAAGAAGGTTGTTTGTCTCAGGATTTAGGTGGATGATGGTACAGATAGCATGGTGCTCAGATCTGGAGAGGGTCCCGTTGCTTGGTCACAGCATGGCAGAGAAGCAGAGGGGAAGTAGGCACGTTTAAAAAGAGATGTCATTTGGTGAGCCAGGAAGCAAGGGAGTACAAAGGAGCCAGTCTTAGTCTTATAACAATTTGTTCATGGAAATAAATAACCAGGTCCTGCAAGAACTATATTAATCCCTTGAAGGGTGGTGCCTCTGTGACCTAATCTGTAGGAATGACTTAAAATATGGACAGTCTGGACTAATGACTTTCACTCAACCTTGCACCAAAAAGCTACTGTTTATAAATGCAAACAAGCTCACTGAGCCTTGTCCTCTTGTGACCTGGGCACCTGACCTTGATGACTGGGAACCCCACATTGCCCTCCACACCAGATAGTGAATGAATGTGAGTGTGCTTGAATTAGCAAATCAAAGTGTTGAAAGTGGCATATTCGTACTTGTATGCTCATTGAGGGCAGTGAGGATAATTAAATATGCTTGAAATTGTATATATGAGATATGCCTAGGGATCAAAGGGCAAGATTCTCTGATAAGATAAGGGTGAATCCAAGTTTATAGTTCTCTAATTTATGCTGGAGAGACTTTGTATGGGTGAGGCCCAGCTCAGGAGCATAGTACTGAAAGATATCTCAAGGAATGGGTGGTTCTCAGAGTTAGGGTCAATCTTGGCATTAATGCCAAGAGTCAGGCTGATTCTTTATCCAGGCATAATTGTAATTAGACTCAGGACTGCCATACTAAGCCCAGTCCATCAGGCTTCACCTTTCAAAGATCTCATTACCTGGAGGAGAAGTCCCCAGCACATGGATCACTGAAGGACATGCTCAAAATGTAGCAAACCAAAGCTCCTCCCAAGTGTCATTCAGGTTCCAGGTAGGAAAATAGAAATCACACCAGCTATATGTATTTGTGTGTGTGTGTGTGTGTGTGTGTGTACATGCACATGAATGTCTGGGTGTACATGCCCTTGCATGTGCATGTGGGGTCAGAGCAGAACGTGGGCTGCCTTCCTCTATAGCTCTCTGCCTTACTGAGCCGGAACCTCACTGTTTCGCTGGCCAGCAAGCTCTTAGGATCTGCCTGTCTCTTCTCCGAAGTGCTAGGGTTACAGGAACATGCAGCCATGTGTAGCTTTTTATGTAGGGCTAGGGATTTGAACTCAAGTGCTTATGCTTGCAGAGCAAATGCTCTTATACACTGAACCATCTCCTCAGCCCCAATGCAAATTCTATTAACAGAGATGATTTAGTAGGGGAAATTGGGTGTAGGGGTTGGGAAACTAGAAAAGTAAAAAGGGGTCATGAGATAAGAAACAGTCACCAGAGAAAGCACCGCCATTCTTAAGGGAAGAGTTGGAGGGAGGCTGTTAAACTCTGAAGCCCAGAATCGAAACTTTCAGTGTGACCCAGAGCCTCTTAGGAGAGTAGTAGTGTTAGGATGGTGCTGGTAGCTCCTGAGTTTGGAGGCCCTGCAGGACTGGCACTCCAGCCTCCACATATTGGGAGACCCGAGTAGTATATTAGTTGCTTTTCTTATTGCTGTGATAAAGTACGTGACAAAGCAAGTTAAGGAAGAAAGGGTTTATTTTTGTTTTGCACCTTGAGAATACAGTCCATCATAGTGGGAGAGTCATGGTGGTAGGAGTTTGAGGCAACCAAAAGATTCTCAGAAGACTTCCTAGCCCTTTCCTTTAATGACACTAGGGGAAAAGAAAGGGCAGGGGAAGGGGTCTACTTATATTTCAAGTTAGATCTTCCCATTCTAGATTGTCACTCTCATGTGAGATTGTAGAGTTGGAGGTCTGGCCCATCCCATGTGGGGAAGGAAGAAGGGCTCTGGCATACTTCCATCTGGAAGCAACCATCAGTGATAAAGACAGACAGGCATTGGGTAAGCCAAGATGAATCAAACATGCCCCTTGTCCTAGAACAGGTCATGTCTAGTAGAGATAAACTGTGTAACAGTGTGAGCCTAAGCATAGCCCTTGCATCCTGGTATCAAGCACTGGTGCTTAATTCTGTCTGCAGAGGTCTCAAGACACTGCTTGGGAGAATATATAGCAATTGAGTGGGCACCCTAGACATGTTAGCACATGTGTGGTGGCCCAAAGGTGCCCGAGAACATCTCTGTTCAGGGGTTTGTAAGGAGGTGCATAAAGCCAGTACAGAGGGCTAGACACACAGTGTCAGTGAGATGGAGCTCTGGGATGATAAACTTTCAGTGGGAGAGAAGGACTAGAGAGAAAGGACCTGGGATGACTCGCTACAGAGACCATGGAAAGCTGGCAGGGGCATGACTCATCTGTGGTGTAGACAGTTCACACCAGCAGTTGTGGGAGAGAGTTGGCAAGATCTGAGGCAGGAAAGCAGCTGCAAGGCTGTGTCATAATAGTGGTTGGTGGCTTAAAGATGTGTGAGAGACTTTCCATGGCTTTCTGAGCAAAGCAGTGATTCAAATAAGTAGACACAAATGCATATAGAGAGGGAAAACTATGCCAAGCTTCTCCAGAGATACTGGGTTTGACCTGAAAACACCATGTTGCAAGGAGGACTGAATTATCCAGGGAGGCCTAATGGGCAGCAAGGCTGAGGGAGGAGGGTACAGTTTGGAGTGTGCTACATACCACCATCTGGGCACCATTCCTGACGCTACTGAAACCTGGTGTAGATTTGGAGGCTTAGGAATATTGTGATGCTAGGCTGTGCTTTAGGAAGGCTTATCTGGGACTCTGTGTAGGAGGTATC
>NW_008360328.1:4850255-4854713 GCF_000622305.1 Nannospalax galili
TAAAATATTAAAAAATTGAAAAGGCAAGAGAAAGAGTAATTTTAATGTTAGCTGTCAGTATCTGAACAATGAATTGCCATTTCCAGACACATAACGTGTCCTGTAATAAAGATAAACTCATCCTACGACTTCAGATGGGGCCATAGAAGCAGTAAAAAAGGGAAGCATAGGAGTTGGGGTAACAGCACCGTGGGCAGTTTACTTGCTGGCAGTGATTTTTATCACAGCCATAACCATAATAGTACTCCATTTATTTTATATTTCTGTTGGAAAGGGCTCCACAAGGCTAATTCTAGTGAGTAAACAGTGAAATTAGCCTACAAGTTCACTTCTGCTAGTACTATAAATTAATATAATATTCTGAAAAGCAATAAATGATGTGGCAAATCCCACTCCTAGGAATTTATCCCAAGGAAAGTCATAGTTTTTAAAGCCGAAGCAGGAGGCCTAACAAGCTCCTTTCAGCACCCAAAATAGTGAGGACATAAAGTACCAGTGGAAGGAAACGGTTTGGCAAATTATGCTATGGTGATTCAATGAAATATTATGAACCTATTAAAATGCAAATTGTCATTAAAGTGACTGGGAAGAAACACAGAAACATGTTTGATAGGGAAGCGAGAGCAGGGGAGCTGAGTACAGAATGCTTTGCACACTTTGATAATATGACTTTAAATACACACGTGCATTTGATAAAATCTGAAGGCCATCTGAGGAATAACAGTAGGTATTGTGGCCAGCTGCTTGTTCCTGTGGTGTGCCGTCCTGTGACCTTGGGTAGTATCTTCAACTTCTTTAACCTTGGTTTCTCATCTATAAAATAGGATAACACAGGGTAAAACTTAAAAATTGGTACAGGAAAAGCACCCACCACAAGGAGTTGTGAGTATTCCAGTGAAAGAATCCACACAAATCAAATGCAGACATGACTCTTGAAAATGTTCCACAATCGACATCCATTGTTATGGGTGCTTCTTAGTCTATACATATCATAGTTTAGCTTACCTCAAGGTCTTTTTAAAAAATGCACATGAGTATAATTCTCTTTAATAGAATTAGGAAGATTCAAGAGAGATGGTGCAGTGGTTAAGAGAACCGACTGTTCTTACAGAGGACCTGGGTTTGGTTCCCAGCACCCACATGGCAGCTAGCACCCATACCCTAACTCCAGTTCCAGGGGATCCAATGCCCTCTTCTGACCTCTAGGCAGGCATTGTATGACATGGGTACACTCACATACATGTAAGCAATACACTCATACACATAAAGTAAAAATAATAAATAAAATATTAAAACATTGAGACAAAAATGTTCGATTCTGGGTTCTTTGTTTTGTGTTTCTGGTTTTGTTTCCGTTTTGTTGTATTTTTCATGTTTTTTTATTGCATTTCATAGAATAAAACTTAATCATATTTAAACCCCCTTCCCCAGCTGCACTCCTCCATAAGCCCCCCCCCCACTGGATTTTATGCATTCTGTCATATATGTTAAGGCCTATGGAGTCAAGCTTTTGTACCCAGGTGTCCCTCAGTGCGATTTCATCCACTGGAGTCTATTCAGTCTGTCTAGAGTCACTCCCTTAAAGATTAATTCTCTGTCACCCAACAGTAATCAATGATTCCTCTGCTAAGGTTGAGGCCTGCTACCCATTTCCCCACAGTGCAGTAGTGCAACTAATTGTTGTATTTTAAATCTATTAACTGAGCACTTGAGGGGCAAAATGAATACAATGAGAAAAGAAAAGACAAAAGAAAATGCAGACTCCGAGCCTTCGATCTTTGAGCTTCTCTTTTGCCTCAGCTGTTTGAAGCATCAACCCTGTGACTTCACCTGCCACCTGCCATTCGAAGTTTGTATTCCTGCACAAGGTGGGCAGCCCTTCCTAAGTAAGGTGCTGCCTCCTAACCTGAGATGTGGGTCAACTTGATTTCATCAGAGCTCTGGCAACTTGCTGCTAGTTGTTTCTGTCCTGTTTATTCCTGGCAAGAAGGAGTTCATCCTTCACTGGTGCCTGCAATGGTCAGAAGACAGGAAGTTGATATGTGCCTATCCTGTTCACACCCAGTTTCAAAGGAAAGGAAAGTGTAATCTCTGCTCACTACAGTGGGGGAGGGGTAATGAAGAGAGTAAGTTAGGATGGTGGTGTGGAGGTGGTGTGGAGGTGGTGTGGGGGTGTTCTGTTATCTCCACAAGGGATTTGAAACCCTGCAGTGCAGACCTGGGCTCAGCAGCTGCTTTTCTTCCTGACCACTAGGAGCACAATCTTGGAACCGGTACTCTGCGCTTATGTCCTGGCCTGTTGTCTGCATCATGGTTGGAAAGGCTGCTGTTCCCACATCAGGTAAGGGCCCATTCCCAGGGCACTGGATCTATGCAGGAGCTCAGGTACCTGCTGTTCCCTGCAAGCTCCAGAGAAGCAGTGGGTCTTAAGAGTGTGTGATGATGTCTGCAGGACCTGTTCTTCAAACACCACCAAGGTTCACAGAGACACATTATTAATAAGCATCGTAACAAAGGACCGAAAGGAATCCAAATGCCCACAAGCAGGAAATTGATGATACCGTAATAAATAAATGAAGGAAGTTCTCTCCAAGTTTAGAGGAAAAGATGTCTGTCTATTCTAGGAACCTAGGTCAGTTTACACAGGTTAGGGTTTCTGAAGTAAGTGCATATAACTGAAAGAGATTTGGGGCTGAGCAGATGACTCAATAAATAGAGTGCTTGCTATGAAAGCAAGAGGATTTGAGTTCAAATCCCCAGCACCCACATAAAAGTAGGGCATGGCTTTGTTTGCTTGCAATCCAGTGCTGGGAGGCAGAGATGGGGGGACCTTGGGAGCTTGCTGGTCAGCCAGTCCAGCAAAAAGGGCAGCTTTAGATTTACTGTGGGATTCTGTTTCAAAAAATAAGGTGAAGAGCAATAGAGGAAGACACCCAATGTCCTCCTCCATCCTCCACATGTGAGTACACAGGTGAGCACACCAGCACATGCATGTGCATATATACCACACACACACACACACACACACACACTGATTTGTTCTGTTGGCTTAGTGTTTGGGCATGGATTAGCAAAAGGTAGTCAGAAATTAAAAAGGATGAAATAAGAGCATGATAGAACAGCTGAAGCATCATGAAGGAAAACAATGGAATTGCAGCTATGTGAACAGCAATGTGAACATGGCACTGTAACCTGTATTCTGCAAAACTATCGAATGAAAAGAGGTGTGGAATATATGCAGGGGTTGGGAGGGGTGAGGAGAAGCAAATACTCATTTTTCACAGTAGTAATCACAGAGGAACCAGCCAAGGCTGAAAACTAAAAACCAAACACACAAGAGTTATCAAGAGCTAAGGAAATCAGGCCAGTGGGGCCGCTCAGTCGGTAAAGGGGCTTGCTGTCAAGAACCTGAGTTTGGTCCCTGGAACCCACATGGTAGAAGGAGAGAACTGGCTCACACAAGTTATCCTTGGACCTATACACGTGCACCTTGGCACACATGTGTTCCCACACATACACATATAAATAAATGTTAAAAAAAAAAAAGACCCCTCTGCTTCCCTGGGCCTGCACGACCTGCAGGCCTCTCTCCAACCCACAGGCTTTTCTCTCTGAGGTAAATCGATCAGACCCTCCATGCCTTGACTCCCCCAGCCTCATTCATCTTCCCATCTCCCCCACCAGTCTCTCCTCTTAGCTTGGGTCCTGTCCTATTCCTTGTCTTGGTGCCCCAGACACCTGGGGAAATACCACTGCTTCCTGATTCTTTGCATCCAGACCAACTCAGTGCCTTCTTGGGTCCCCAGGAGCACTCTGGGCCTGGCCCCGCCCTCACCTCCCTCTATTTCCCTGGGCCTGCACAACCCAACAGCCTCTTTCCTGGACCTTTCCTCTTCCTGATCCTTTGCATCCAGACCAACCCAGCTCCTCAGGGCAGTCCCCGGGAGTCCTTGGGGCTGCTTCCCGCCCCCATTTTCCTTTGCATCTCTGGGTGGCATGGTCACCACCAGCCCTAGACCAGCATCATTCCTGGGCCTGGCTCCCAGGGCAGTCAACCCCCAAATTCCTGAGGCCAAAATCATTCCTGGAGGGATCCAGACCTTAGGAGAAAGCCTGAGAGCATCTGATCCTCATCTGAGTTGGGCCTCTGTAGGAACTCCTGAAAACAAAAGCAATCTGGCCACTCCAATAAAAAATCAAAAGAGAGAACCAGAAGCTTAGACAACCCAGCTTTTCATGCCCAAAAAGTAAAGCACAAAGATATATAAAGTTGAGAAGCAGACCTAGACTTGAAGGTTGAGTCTCACACAAGAATCAGAAACTACAAATGAAATTCACATGTCAAAATCACAGAGAAAAAATAATAACATGAAAACCAAAACAACATATCCCTACCAAATACCAATAGTCCTCTAGAGGAGTACAATGAGAACCCCCTAGAGATAATGCAGGACATGG
>NW_008360328.1:4854763-4856840 GCF_000622305.1 Nannospalax galili
CACACACACAAAAAAAGAAATCAAGAACTGAAGGAAGATAGGGATAAACTTCTGAACGAATTCAGAAAAGAGTTAGAAATATTGAAGAAGACTCAGGCTGAAATGAAGAAGGAAGTGAAACACTCAGTAACCCAATTAGAAATGACAGAAGCCTCACAAATAGGATGAATGAAATGTAAAACAGTATCAAGAATGGAAGATAAAGTGGATGAACTAGACCACTCAAGCAAAGATTATGAAAAATTTAAGAAATCACAAGAATGGAATATGCACGAATTATGTGACACCATAAAAAGACCAAATTTAGGAATCATAGGCATACAGGAAGGAATTGTGGAAGAAAATTTCCCAAAATTAAAGAAAGACATGCCCATACAAATACAAGAAGTATATAGAACACCAATCAGACAGGACCAGAAAAGAAACTCCCCACGGCACATCACAGTAAAAACACAAATGTACAAAACAAAGAGACAATACTGAAAGCTGCAAAAGAGAAACAACAAGTCACATATAAAGGAAAATCCGTCAGGATTACAGCTGACTTTTCAATGCAAACTGTGAAAGCCAGAAGAGCCTGGACCAAAGCATTCCCAGTTTTAAATGACCACAGATGCCAACTCCCAATTTTAAATGACCACAGATGCCAACCCAGATTACTATACCCAACCAAAATGTCTATTATAGTCAAAGGGGATAGAAAAATCTTCCATGATATAAATGTTCTAAAGGAATTCATGTCCACAAAACCAGCCCTTCAGAGATTACTGGAAGCAATACAAAGAGCTGAAGAAAGGAACGGCTATACCCAAGGGGTAGCAGAAAGAAATTTAATGAAGGTATAACTGTGGAAAAGTACAGCTATATCACAAATGTAAACAGAAATAAAAATGACAGGATTCAATACTCATCTTTCATTAATAACTTTAAACATTAATGGACTGAACTTCCCCAGTCAAAAGACACAGACTATGTGAATGGATTAAGAAACAAAACCCATCTTTTTGTTGTCTACAAGAAACTCATCTCACTTTCGAGGATAGACACTATCTTAAAGTGAAAGGATGGATGTTGGGGACCCCTGTTGTGTAAAGTAGCGGTCTCTCCATGTCCAGATAGCCTATGGGCTTGGCTTCATATGAAGAGACTCCTTTTATCAGCAGGGTGCCTTCCCAGCATCTTCCTGACTCATCTTTGAAGTAGCCGTCACAGAAACATGGCCTCCGGCTCTGAAACTGCCAGGTTTTCCTGTGTGATTTTCAGGCAGTCTGGCAGCCTGGCAGGAGCCCACCACCACATGTAAATGAGGCATCCTAAAAGTACCTATCAGCTAAGATTTCTTCTACTGTCTCTACACTATAAATAGTCCTAGTTTTACCCCAATAAAGTTGGAGCTGGATCACCGAGACTTGGAGCCGAGCTAAGTCACTGAATAAAGGGGCTGTACCACTGACTGAGCTGAGTTCTGTGTCTTACTGCCTATGATCCAGCCTTCTGGAAGAGAGCTGTCTCTTCGTAAACCTACTCACGGAAATCCAGCTTTCGCTGTCCTGCACCTCCCCTCGTGACCCGGCAGCTGACGGTCCCGAACTTAGAGAGAGAGTGCACGGTGGATTGGGACGGAACCCGACCCTGCAAGCCCCGGTAGGAGAGAGCCTCAACAATGCGGAGAAGCAGGGACCCGCCAGCGGTGGAGAGCCAGGGACCCAAACGGCAGATGCGGTGCAGGAACCGCCGGACCCCAGGTGCGCGCAGGAGACCAGCACCACGCCCAGCAGCTGGCGCTCTGAGATCCCTGTGCCCCCATAGATGGAAAAAAATATACCAAGCAAATGGTACTAAGAAAAAAGCAGGCGTAGCAATTCTAATATCTGACAAAATAGAGTTTAAACTAAAACTAATCAGAAGAGATAAAGAGGGCCACTTCATTCTGATCAAAGGGACAATAATCAAGAAGATATTACAATCATGAACATATATTCACCAAACTCTGGTGCACCCCCTTCATAAAAACAATACTACAGGGGACTTCAATACCCTACAGTCTCCATTAGATAGGTCAACAGGGCAGAGAGTT
>NW_008360328.1:4858436-4859013 GCF_000622305.1 Nannospalax galili
TACTCCTAGAAATTATTAACACCTTTAGTAAAGTGGCAGGTTACAAAATTAACCTACAAAAGTCTATAGCCTTTCTATATACCAATAACAAGCAATCAGAGAAAGAGCAAATGGAAACACTCCCCTTCATAATAGCTGCAATATATATCAGAATAAACCTGACCAAAGACATTAAAGAGCTCTACAATGAAATTTTAAAATTTTAAAGTAAGAGATTGAGGAAGACATCAAAAGGTGGAAGAACCTCCCATGCTCATGGATTAGAAGAATTCATATTGTGAAAATGACCATCCTACCAAAAACCATTTATAGATTCAATGCAATGCCATTCAAAATCCCCATGACATTTTTCACAGAATTGGAAATAACCATCCTAAGATTCATATGGAAGCACAAAAGACCTCCGATAGCCAAAACAACCCTGAGCACTAAGAGCAATGCGGGGGCGGGGGGATTACTATACCAGATTTTAAGCTGAGCTTAGTCATAAAAACAGAGCTGGCACGAACAACATGGTACTGGCACGAAAATAGACCCATAGATCAATGGAACAAAATTGAAGACCCAAATATGAGTA
>NW_008360328.1:4859942-4861246 GCF_000622305.1 Nannospalax galili
CACAGAGGAGTCATTTCCTCCATGCTTCCAAGCGAAGCCAGCCATGGTCAAGCAGGACCTTTGACTTATCTTCACATAGAACTCGTAAAAGAAAGGAGCCAGGGGCTCCTCCCAGGCCCATGTGACCCCTGAGGAACAGATCCTCAAATGGCCTTGAGAGTAAAAATAAATTGGTTTATCTGGGCCAACTCTATGGCCTTAAACACCCAAAAGGAAAGTATAACCAAAGATTAAAGGGGCCAGTATTTCTTAAGAGTCCACATGCATAGGTAAAGGCTACATAACAAGCAACAATTCCAGATAGGAGATATTTTCTTTTGAGTTGTTGACAAGGGTGGCCCAAGGGACTCCCAGATAGTAATCCAGCAAAGAACTGGGAAAATGAACAGCAGACCCCCATCCTATCTAAAGGAGTATTAACAACTGATTGCTGCTAGATGAGGAACAGCTGACCTTCCTAAAACAAAGACCTCTAGATAGGATGTGACCCTTGAGGGACAGATCCTCAAATGACCTTAAGAGTAAAAATAAATCGGTTTATCTGGGTCAACTGTATGGCCTTAAATACCCAAAAGGAAAGAATAAAGGGGCCAATATAATTTCATAAGAGTCCTTATGTATAGCCAGAGGCTGCATAACAAGCAACAATGCAAGACAGGTGATACCTTCTTTTGAGTTGATGGCCAGGGTGGCCAAAGTGATGCCCAGATAGTAACCCAGCATAGACCTGAGAAAATGAACAGCAGACCCCAATCTTATCCAATATTGACAACTAATTGCCACTAGATGAGGAACAGCTGACCCTCCTAAAACAAAGACCTCTAGAGAGGCTGACTAGTTTTACCAGAAGGGCAAGTAGTGGGGAATGGCTGGGGGTGCCGACAACACATCAGACAGTAGCAGGGATATCAGAGTATAAGGGCTCTAGTGGGGGGACAGAGGCTATGGGAGGGTGCCATCTGGGAAGTGGGTGTATAGTTGAATGAGATGGTTTCGGATATTCTGTGTGATACACACACACACACACACACACACACACACAAATGAACAAATTAAAAAAAAAGTATTATATTTGAGGAGGAAGCGTGGAAATTTATGTCATGTTGATTAGTAGAGGTGATAAACATTACCATTGAAATCTACCCAATGACTTTATAGACATACACAGGCACCAAGGGTCCAAGTGCAACCAACTATGACTAGTAATAATCAGGTGCATACAGATTAGAGATGCATGCGCCAACATCTCAGTGTTAGTAGCAAAAAGAATGAGTCTTTCTGGAAGGAACAATATATTCTAAAGT
>NW_008360328.1:4861786-4864484 GCF_000622305.1 Nannospalax galili
TTTGAATTGTATGAATTTGAAAAAAAAAACAGAAACTAAGGAATCTGAATAGATAAAACAACCTCAATTTGTACCTTTGTGATAGCTGTTGTTCACAAGCCCTGTAGAATAATGCTTCAGTTTTTAGCTATAAATATTAGCACCTTGTCAGACAAAAACCCAGCACAGAACTGTGGAAATGGGTAGCAGGCCCCAATCTTAGTCAACGAACTATTAGCAGCTGATAACTGCTGGGTGAGGAAGAGCTGATATTTTTATTTTTATTTATCTTTTTTATTATTTATTTTATTTATTATTTTTATTTTGTGTATGAGTGTTATGCCTGCATGTAGATAAGTGCACCCATGTTGTGCAATGCCCGTGGAGGTCAGAAGAGGCCATTGGGTCCCCTGGAACTGGAGTTACAGGAAGTTGTCAGCTGCCATGTGAGTGCTGGGGTTCAAACCTGGGTCCTCGGCAAGAACAGTCAGTGTTCTTAACCACGGAGCCATCTCTCTAGCCCTGAGCTGATGTTTTTAAAGGGGGCACTCTAAATGGGCTGACTAGATCTTAGTGGATGAACTTGCACTGAGGGACACTAACTTAACACAGATGTCAGAATGCATAAATTCCAGTGGGGGGGCATGGGAGGGTATCAATAGGGAAGGGGGTATAAAGATGATTAAGATGTTCTGTATGAAATGCACAAAAATGCAATAAAAAATTTACAAAAAAGTTAGCACCTTGTACAAATTATTTAAAATTTAACTCATTTTATTGTTGTTTTTAGACAAAAGGAAGCTTTTATTAACCAAAAAGGTTTTTAATTCATATGAATTCATTTTCAGTGCTAAATGGGATAGGATGCTCAGTAGATGGACAGTTGTGTTCATCACACTTTATTCTAGATTGGTCTTGGAGTCATCCATGAATTCACTTGTTGTGTATTTATATTTTAACAAACAGAAGATGTGGCTCATCAGATATTTTAAAAGATAGAACTGCATTGCAAAATTTAAAAATATATAATTTTATCACTGGACCAGAGTAAAAACAATCTAAATCTGAAGACTTTAGACATTTTTGTAAGGCTATTACACCTTTGTCAGAACACATATAATTTATAGCAATTATACAAGTTACTTTTGGTCCAATATTAATATTTATTTTAAAAATATTTATTTTTTATTTTATGTGTGTGAGTATATTGCCTTCATGTATGTAAGTACACCCATGTCGGGCAATGCCTACGGAGGTCAGAGAAGGATGTCAGATCCCCTGGAACTGGAGTTAGGCATGGTTGTCAGCTGCCATATACGTGCTGGGAACTGAACCCAGGTCCTTTCCAAGAGCAGCCAGTGCTCTTAACCACTGAGCCTCCAATGTTCTATTTAACTGAAAAAAATTTTAAATATTTTATTTATTATTTTTATTTTTATTTTTATTTATTTATTGCCTGCATATGTGTAAGTACATGCTTGTGCACGCCACCATGCCTGGCTATTAATTTTATTTTATGTGTATGAGTGTATTACCTACATATAGATAAGTGCACCCATGTCATGCTATGCCCGCGAGGACAGAAGAGGCCGTTAGAGACAGTTGTTACAGACAGTTACAGACAGCTGCCATGTGGGTGCTGGGATCCTCTGCAAGAACAACCAGTGTTCTCAACCGCTGAGCCATCTCTCCAGCCCCTTAACTGAAATTTTATTTCATTTGCAAAAACTATTTCCAGTACAAAAAAAAAATCAGAAACCACATTAGAAACCTCATTAGGTTTAACTTGTTTTATAAATGTCTGAAGAATTGTTAAGCTAAGCAATATTTTTAAGTGGAAAACCATAACTGTAAAACAGTTTAGTATAGTATACTATATATATATATAAACTGAAGCCAACTAGAAGCTCTGCCCACTAAAAGGCAAGAACTAGTCACCTGTTTACAAAAATATTCATCATGTAACAAAGGATAATACTAGACACCACTTAGCTAATGGCAGTTTCGTACTACAGAACAAGTAACAAAATGCATTTGCTGACTTATTTTTTTCACAAGATCTAGGGTCTCTTTTAAAAAGAATATATTTTATTACTTTTATTTAATGTGTATGCGTGTATTGCCTGCGTGTAGGTAAGTGCACCCATGTCGTGCAATGCCTGTGGAGGACGGAAGAGGCTGTCAGATCCCCTGGAACTGGAGTTAGACCAGTTGTTAGCTTCCATGTGGGTGCTGGGATTCGAACCTGGGTCTTCTGCAACAACAGTCAGTGTTCTTAACTACTGAGCCATCTCTCCAGCCCCAAGATTTAGAGTCTTGATCAGGTTTGTAATTAAAGAATCAAAAGGCAGGAAAAATCTCAGATACAGCAGAAAGCAACAGGTAACAAATTTTATTAAAAGTAAAGATACAAGGGCTGGAGAGGTGGCTTAGCAGTTAAGAGCACCACTGCTCTTGCAGAGAACCCGGGTTCAGTTCCCAAGCACCCATATGCTGGCTACCAATTGGCTGTAACTTCAGTTTCAGGGGATCTGATGTCCTCTTCTGGCTTCTGTGGGCATTGCACACAGGTGGTACACCTATATAGATGCAGGCAAACCCCTCATACATATAAAAATTAGAAAAGAAATTTTAGGAGAAGAAACATACACACGTGCTCACACAGAGAAAATGGCCAAAAGTGGAGAGGGAATTCAGAAACTGAACAGTCCAAAGCCCT
>NW_008360328.1:4865180-4884024 GCF_000622305.1 Nannospalax galili
GACTTAGCAGAAGGCATTTTCTTCTTTATGCATCCCATGGGCTGATGATGATAACCAAAAAAGCCGTTACCTGATTTTTTGGCACTCTTATACAGAACTGCTTACATCCCTTAGCATTTTACAATTGCTTAACTTAAAATTTTCCATGTGTTAAAATCATGGTTTTATAATTACAAAGGCATATTAGATTATTTGGATATAATTGCCTTTTAAGGTAATGGTGACCACAAAACATCTTTAAAAAATGTTTTTGTGGGTCTGGAGAGATGGCTCAGCAGCTAAGAACACCAGTTGTTCTTGCAGAAGACTGGGGTTCGAATCCTAGCATCCACATGGCAGCTAACAACTGTCCGTAACTCTAGTTCCAGGGGATCCGACAACTTCTTCTGTCCTCCATGGGCATTGCACCACACGGGTGCACTCACATATATGCGGGCAATGCAAGCATACACATAAAATAAAACTAATAAATAAAATATTAAATAAATAAAACAATTTTTAAAAATATTTTATTTATTAGTTTTATTTTATGTGTATGGGCGTATTGCCTGCACTGCATGTATGTGAGTGCGCCTATGTCATGCAATGCCTCGCAGGTCAGAAGAGGGCTTCAGTTTCCCTTGTAACTGGAGTTACGGTTCATAGCCGCCATGTGGATGCTGGGAATCGAACCCAGATCCTCTGCAAGAGCAGTCAGTGCTCTTAACCGCTGAGTCATCTCTCCAGCCCCCATGTTTTTATTTATTTTTATGTGTATAAGCATTTTGCTTGCATGTATGTAAGTGCACCATATGCCCACAATGGAGGTCAGAAGAGGGTGTTGGAGTTATGGATATAAGTTGTTAGCTGTCACGTGGATGCTAGGAACTGAACACAGATCCTCTGCAACAGCAGCCAGTGCTCTTAACCGCTGAGCCACCTCTCCAGCTGACAAAACATCTCCCCCTCATTGGAATCATGTTTCCTTAATGCTGATTTTCACTCCAAAAATATCACTTAAGTACCAGATCAAAACACTGATTTTCAGCAGAGCAAGTTATTTTATACAAATTATTGCTATTTGAAATCAAACAAATTCTCCTTTTAATGTGAGTTCCTCGCACACAGCATTCTGTGACCACAACAGTGAAGCAACTTTGTGGACATAAGGGCAACCCTGCTTTTTCTAGGCTTGGTCCACAGCCAGGAATAGTTCCAGTGTCTGAAAAACTTCATGATTCTACCTCAAGGAGTCTCAATATCAATTTCTTCTCAGTACTTAAAAAAAAGGCCTGTTAATTGTTCACATAAACACCAGAACCCTTAAAATCAGTCATGTCAAGCCATGCTAACCTCAGGTAGTCCCTTTGATTTGGAAGCGCTGTATCTTTTTGTTTTGATCAGCAGGCACATAGCCCTATTCCAGATCACTGGAAAAAATCTACCTGAAAGAACTGTATTTAAAAATAACAAATAAATACACTGCCAGTCCAAGAGCCCCAGGACCCCGGTGCTGTACACCAGCTTTCTTTATTTTCCCAGCAATGCTGTCACCATCATCAGTGCCTCCTGCTTCCTCTGGCCAATGCTGTGAATTCTTCAGTTTTAGCATCTAGTTAACGTATCACCCAGTCCATTGCTTCTCAGTCTTTGTAAGTGTTTGGCCATGAGTCCTTCAAGGCAGCTGCTGAAGCTGACCCCTTTCACAGTGGTGATGGCTTCCTGAGTCACAACAGTTTTTTCTTTTTTTTTTTTTTGGAGTTGGAGGATGTGGTTTGTACATAAGTCATCTGCTGAGACCATATTTGTAGGTGAAATATTAGTAGAATTGAGTTCTTTATAGGATCAAGCACAGAATGTTCTCACATGGACTTACATTTTGGTTCTTGCTGCAGCAGTAGAGATTTCACAACAGAAAGCAGTCCCCATTCTGTGCTGAGGAGTCTGTGGCTGTGCAGCTTTCCATAGGGATCAACATGTCTGTCCAGCACATCAATGCCAATCACACTCCAGTTTAGGCATCTCCACATTGCAGCTGTCCTACTCGTTTCCCACAAGTGGTCGAAGATGTGCTCCACAGTCCAGAGCTTCAAGGTGCTGGCCGTCTGCCAAGTAACCTGTGGCATTGTGGGATGAGGAGGCACAGCTGTACACCTGCCCTGCCCCATCTGGTGCTGGCTGGCCTGCCTTGCAGTGCCCAGGTGCCTTCAGCCCTGGGACAAGGTAAAATTTAAATAGCAAAAATGATTTTAAAACATAATTAAGCAATATAACAAAAGCAACCTGTGTTTTTTCCTATCTCTTTACAAATCAGTTATCTACAGTTAACATATGCATGCAGGTGTTACAAGTCTTTTAATATGCATCTACATATGGGTTTATGCTATGTATATGAAGAGAGATTGATGGATGGATGACTAGAAAATGCCTAAGAAAATAATTCCTTAACATCTGTAACCGTCATGTTATTGATAGTTGAGAACTCAGCAGAATGGGCTTCTCAGCAGCACCGGTTTTTGTTGTCTGAAACATATTGTAATAAGTTTTGTAATCAGAAAAATAAAAGATTAGAAAAAAGACCTGGGTAAGAGCACAGACTCCTCTCCTCATCTGCACACCATTAACTAGGGCTTTTATGCAGCACTGGGGCTCAAACTCATGGCCTTGTACTTGCTAGGCAGGCACTCTGTCAACTGAGCTACAACCCTGTTAACTGGGGCTTCTTTTTACTGAGGGATTAGCAGCGGCAGCAGGCCTGAATGCCGCCCTTCCTCCTCATAGTCATTGTCCTGCTGTGATCTTACCCACTGTCTATCTTCCCTAAGCCCAGTGAGCATCCAAGGCATACATGTGAAATTCTTCCAATACCTCATTTTCACTACAGCCTAATTCTTGTTGGACCTGAAAAATAATGTGTCTTGATTTCTCATCTCCAGCTTACTTTAATAAAAAAAAAATCTTTGGAGTGTACTTGGTAAAGCCTTTCTGAATTAACCTCATTAAAATGCAAATTGGCCTTGGGAGTAGTAAGCAACTCATTGAGTCTTAGTAGATATTTATGTCTAAATGTCAATTCCTCTATAATTAAAATAATTGCTGCAGAAGGTTTTTCGAGGGGAGGAGCTTGCCCCTGAAGATTCTAGGACCGAGCTGGAGGTAGAAGGCTGAGGCTTGGGCTTGTGTGAGGAGGAAAAGACATGCTGAAGGTTATGTCAGAATATGCTAAAGATAAATAAATGCAACTTTGTCTATGAGTGACAATAGTTTCATATCCTTTTATAAAAATAGATTCTCTTAAACATTATTGTCTGTCTAAACTTGTGTGGGGTATGTGTGTGTATGTTTGTGATGTGCATGTAAGAGCGTGCAAGTGTACACACCTGTGCACACTCAGGCCAGAGCAGGACCTTGGCTGTCTTCTCTGTTGTCTCTAGATGGGATCTGTCACTGAATCAGAATCTCACTCTTTGAGTTAGGCTGGCTGGACAGTGAGCTCTTGAAAGTTAACAGTTTGTCCACTAATGCCAGGGTTATAGGTAAATACAGCGAGGCCTGGCTATATAACTGGATGTGAAGCTCCAAATTCAGGTCCTTATGTTGTACAGCAAATGCTCTTACCCATTGTGCCATCTCCTAGCCTTCTTGTCCAATTTTAAAAGTTTTTCAGTTTATTGAGGCATTTATATGCCAGAATCACACTCATGAGTCATTCCATGGAGCATAACACTGGGGTCAGGCAGTGGGGGTCTCCACTTCATGCATCTGGACAAGGTCCTCGGTGGTGCACAGGTGTTCATACACATGTGGGGGAAAGGAAAGTAACAACCAGTTAAATTCAGCGTGTGTGAGTCGCTGGATCTGGCCCTGAAGGTACCTGAAGAAGCAGGGGGCAATAGTTAGCACTAGAGTAACAGAAAGCAGGGGGCAGAGGCAAGTTGTTAGTGCTGTAAGAATATCTCACTGGGGTGACTGTTGGTATTGGGAGGTTTTGAGCGTGAGGTCCTTGGCCACCCGCTGAAGGCGTTTTACATTGTGCTGGACCTTACCAGATTGACAAGTAACAGCATTCTTCGCCCAAGAAAATGCAGGTACACCCTTTTTCTTCAGTTAATAGGTCCAGGGCTCACCTGTTCTGGAGGGCGACTTCAGCTAGGGAAGACAGTTACTGTTGTGAGATCTGGATTAACTGGGGTGTTGCCTCTACCGCCGTAGTGAGCGCCTGCTTAAGGTCCTGGATCTTCTGAGAGAGATGCTGGCCTGAGAGTAAGGTATGCCCCAGACTCCTTGCCGCGAATCCTGTAGCGGCTACAGTTGATACCAGGCTGATTCCCACAAGGACTGCTAGAGTGGCTGACCTCTTTCTCCTACTTCCTCCTGTTTCTGTGGAGAGAAAGTCAAGCACTTCTCCTGCAGTGTATAGAGTTAGTCTGGGTATGAGGACAACCGGGGTGCAGGTATCTCTGACTTGTGGGGAGAGACAGGTATATATTTTGGAAGAGCAGAGAAAAAGTAGCCCGGGGGTAGACCAGTATTGCCTCGGACTGCAACATTGTGGATGGAGGGGTGGGGACAGTTAAAGTCCTGGGGGCCAGCACTCTGATTTATTAAGAAAAGGGGGTGGAGGAGGCAGAGGCCATTGCACTACTGGGTTCAGAGAGCACTGGGTATTGGTTTGACTGGTGACATTATAAAACGGGAGAGGAATAAGGCGGGAGCCCTGCAGAGGGGTGCAGAGGAAGCAGGTAGATACATTGAGGTTAGAGAAGAGAGAGAGAGAGAGAGAGAGAGAGAGAGAGAGAGAGAGAGAACTCAGTCCCAGGAGAAGCTGTGGGAGGTGTTAAAACATTGGAGTCTGGCCCCTTGTCTGGTCTAGGGTCTCTATGGCCTTTTGGGATCAGGAATTTTGAATTGTCGTTTTTAGTTTTATTCTGAAATGGCCTTGAGTGTTGCCGTAGTCAATGCCTGCTGTTGCAATCTGGTCAGTCCATGAATGTGGATTAGTTATTTTAAATGAAACTTGTTTGCATTTGATGGCAGGCCAGGTGCCTCAGGTATAGGTCCACATTTATCTGGGGTGTCACAATTGGGGCTGAAGGTGAACTGACCCAACTTTTCCCCTCGGAAGTCCTCCCATGTCTTTCCTTTTGCCCTGAGGTAGTTCGCTTGGTATGGTCCTCCTTCAAATAGTTTGTTTTACGGAAGCCAGTGATATTTGCATGAGCATGAGGAGCATCCTTCCCACCGCCCTGGGGTCTTTGCATTTACCACTAGTTTGGTCTGATATGAAGCACAAATATCTAGAGACTTTGTCATGGGAGTCGAACGGGCATGTTGTGGACCGAAGCAACTCGATCTCTTGGTTTTTGCTATTAATCTTCCATACTTCAAACCTATAGGTGCAGGGTGGGTGTAAGCACTGGGGAATGGCTTGAGTCATAGAGTCTAGGAAGGAGATGAGTATGACTAGTAGAGGGCTCATTCTTGAATGGAGGGTAGGGAAGGGACCCTTGAGATTTTGAGTTTGAGGGGGCTGGTGCTAGTAACCTGGTCCTTGCTGTGTTCCCAGGCAGGCTTTAGTTTGGAGAGGTGGATCCAACCAGATTGTCCTAGGAGCTTGGCTACCATTGGAGTAGACAGGATCACCAGGTGAGGCCTGGTCCAGCGTGGATGGAGGGTCACTCCCACTCCCTTTTGTTGTGTGGTGCCCCGAAGGTAGGTGTAATCTCCCGGTTGGAGGGAGTGGTTGATATGGTCCTTAGATACCTGGGGAATGATTTAGTCAGCATGTTCCCTGAGAAGTTTTCTTAGGAGGGTAAAAGAGGGTAAATAGCCATGTAGAGGTAAAGTGTGTTGAAGTGAGAGGTCATTAAGGAAGAAAGGTCTCCCATACGTAAGCTTGAAAGGACTGAGGAAGGAAGGGGCCCGTGGGATGGCTCTTAATCTGATGAGAGCAAGGGGTAGGAGGGTGACCCAAAATTGATGCAACTTTAGGGAGAGTTTAGTAAGGTGGTCTTTAAGGAGAGAGTTAGCTCGTTCTACCTTCCCTGAGGACTGGGGGTCGTAGGGGATATGAAGCCTCCAAGTTACTCCCAAGGACTGAGAAACAGTGGAGTAACCTTGGAGATGAAGTCTGGACCATTGTCTGATTGAAGTGTGAGAGGGAGACCAAATCAGGGGAGGATGTTCTGAATTAAACAGTTAGCTACTATGTCAGTTGTCTCACCTGTTGTGGGGAAAGCCTTGACCCATCCCAAGAAAGTGTTTACCCAGACTAGGAGGTATTTAAACTTCTTGTGAGTAGACATGTGGGTAAAATCTATCTGCCAGTCAACTCCTGGGAGTGCCCCCTCCCCGAGGCCGCCCCCCCCACCCCGTGTTGGTGAGGTTTGAAAGGAGCGGGGCACCCTCTTCCCTGTGGGGAGACAATGGTATAGGTGGGGCAAAGCCTAGTGAACATGGAGAGTTTAGGGGGATAGATAAAAGGGTTTAGAAACTTGTAAAGTGGCCGGACAGCTACATGAACGACATTATGTAAATGAGTGAGAATGGAGGAAACCTGTTTCTCAGATAGGCAATATTTGTCTGATAGAAGTAACCATCCTCCTGCCCCCGGATGACCCCCACGTCCAGAAGGCTCTTGTGTTGATGATCAGAGTAGAAGGGAGTCACTCCTGTTGGTGCCAGGGAGTATATGCCACCAGTGGAGTAATGGGCTCTGCTGGCTTCTCTAGCTGTTTGGTTTGCCAGGTCATTGCTTCTAGTTAGGGGATTAGAGAGAGGTTGATGGCCCTTACAGTGGATAACAGCCACCTTAGCTGGAAGGTAGGAGGCTTCTAGGAGTCTAAGGATTACTGGGCCATTAATTATGGGGGTTCCCTTGGTAGTTAGAAGGTTCTTCTCCTTCCATACTGAAGCATGATCATGAAGTATGTGAAAGGCATACTTAGAGTCTGTAAAAATATTGACCCTCTGACCCCTGGCTAAAGTTAGAGCCCTGGTGAGTGTCACGAGCTCAGCCCTTTGGGCCATGGTCCCAGGTGGCGGTATTCTTGACTGTGATGTCTGTGAGGGACACTATGCACACCCTACCCTGTGGGACCCCGTTGGAGTGACAGTTGAACTTCCATCCACAAACCAAGTCAGGGTTGGGTTAGGTAGGGGCTCTAAGGAGATTAGGGGGTCTTGGTAAGAAAGTTCTTGAAGGGTTTCCAGGTAAGAGTAAGCGAGTGGCTCAGCAGAGGGAAGGAGGGAGGCAGGATTGAGAGGAGGGCAGGAGTCAAGGGTGAGCAAAGGGCTTTCAAGAAAAGTGGTGCAAAAAAGTTGTAGTTTGGAGGGGGCTAGATTGGCAAGAGATGAATGGGTTAGTAAATCCTTAAGATGATGGGGGGAGAGGACATAGATAGGCTGACCCAGAGTGAGCTTAAGCCCTTCCTGGGCTAGGAGGGCTGTGGTAGCCAAAGCACGGAGACAAGGCTGCCATCCCCAGATGGTGGTATCCAGCTGTTTAGTAAGATAAGCTACTGGAGCAAGAGTGGGTCCTTCCATCTGCCCTAGAACCCCCAGTGCCAGGCCCTTGTTCTCAGTTGTATATACGAGAAATGGAGATCCCAAGTCAGGGAGAACCAGGGCCGGTGCGTTTAGGAGGGTCTCCTGGATAGTGTGGAAGGCCGCTGTTACTGGCCCAAGGGGCTTAACAGGCTCGGGGGGGTTCCCCTTGGAGACCTCATAGAGGGGTTTAGCCAGAAGGGCAAAGTTAGGAATCCAGGTGTATGGGTACCCTGCAATGCCCAGGAAGGACAGGATCTCTCCCTTGGTCATGGGGGGTTTTAAAGATCTTAATTAGGTCTATCTACAGTTAAGTGGCAAGAGGTGGGGGTAAGGAGGAACCCCAGGTACTTGACCTAGGGGAGGGAAAGTTGTGCCTTTGTTGGAGATACCCTGTATCCCTTGTCTCCCAGAAAATTTAGAAGTTTGACTGTATGAGATTTAGAGAAGGGAAGAGATGGAGAGCAGAGGAGATCATCTACATACTGTAGAACTGTGGAGGGGTGTAGCTCCAGGGAAGATAGGTCTTGAGCCAGGGCTTGTCCAAAGAGGTGAGGGCTGTCCCTAAACCCCTGGAGTAGGACAGTCCATGTTAGTTGTGATGCTGTCCCAGTATCAGAGTCCTTCCAAGGGAATGCAAACAGGTTGTGAGAGTCAATGAATGTAGAGGTATTGAAAAGAAAGCGTCCTTAAGGTCTAAGAATGTAAAGTGGGTGGTGGAGGAGGGGATATGAGAGAGGAGAGTATAGGGGTTGGGGATGATTGGGTGAATGGGGATTATTGCTGCATTAATGAGGCAGAGGTCCTGCACTAAATGATAAGAGCCATCAGGCTTGAGAACAGGGAGAATGGGAGTATTATAGGGTGAGTGAGTGGGCTTGAGGAGATCAAGAGTCTCTGAATGATGGGCTTGAGTCCTTGGCAGTGTTTGAGTGAAATTGGATATTGGGGCCTATTGGGAAATAGGGAGGGATCCTTTAAGGAAATGCAGATGGGAGTGTGATGAGAGACTAGCTGGGGTCGAGGTGTCCCAAACCTTGAGACTGACCTCAGAAGGTGGAAGCAGCCAGGTCCTAGTCTTAGGGAGGAGGGGTATAGGAGAAAGGAGAAAGGCTGTGGAGAGGGGGAGAGATATAGACAATGAGAGCTTTTGCATGAGATCTCTGCCAAATAAGGGTGCTGGGCATGAGGGCATAACCAGAAAAGAGTGGGTTAAAGGAGTTTCCCTGAATATGTAGGACAAAGATCCTGTTGCTTTGGGGTTATGGGGCTTCCCATCAACCCCTCCCATGGAGATCTGTGAGGGAAAAACTCTACCGGAGTAGGAGGGGAGAACAGACCATGAGGTGCCTGTGTCCGAAACCAAATTATTAGTCTTACCCACTACCATAGCTGTTACCCTGGACACCTCCATGGTGATGGTCATCGAGGAGGTGGGGGCTGAGGAGCCAGGGCCCCATTAGTCTTCAGCTGTCAGGTCCAGGAGGTCAGTCACTGAACCCTCTAAAGCAGGCTAGGTCTGGAAGGTGAGTGGCCTACCTTGGCACTGCAAAGAAGGGCAATCAGCCCTCCAGTGACCTTGTTGCCTACGTTGAGGACAGGGTCCAGGAGGCGGCCTTGGGTTGGGGCATTGCCTTGACCAGTGTCTGGTGAGTCTGTACATGAAGTAGGGTCCTTGTGGTAGTCGTTGGGCACCGTTGGTGTCTGTCAACTTCTTTGGAGGAGCCCTCAGGACTGTGGCCATCAGCTGGTACTTTTGTTTGGACAGGGTGAGTTTGTCTGCTCTCTCCTGTTCCTCCTGGCTATTGAAGACTTTAAAATTCCAGGTCTAACAGATCTCCCATGGGGGTTTCGGGGCCTTTGTCTAGACTTCTAAGTTTCTTTCTAATGTCTGGGGCCGATTGTAAGATAAAATGGTCATTGAGCGTAAGCTGTCCCTCTCTAGATTCTGGATTATACTTGGTATACTGAACTAGGACATTGGTCAGTCCATAAACTGAGCTTGGGTCTCAGTAGGGCGCTGGACAATCAACCTAAGCTTTTCAATGTTAAATACCTTAGGAGGCAAAGCTCTCTGAAGACCTGTCAGGAGGCAAGTGATGGTGTGGTCCCTTGCTCCCCTACCTGGGGAAGGTTCTTCCTGACTCCCCTCAGTGGGAATTGGTAATTCCACCCAGGGTCCTGTAAGGGAAGTGCCTCAACTCCAATAGGATGGGTCTTGTTGGTCGAGTGGAGCTCATTAGTGTACTCAAGCTGCAGTCCAGATCCTATGTCTCTAATCAGGGGTGAGGGTGGGCTGGAGAATCATAAAGGTGTCATGCCAGGTTAGGTCATAGCTATGGGTGATGTATTTGAATTCTTGAATGAAATGTGTGGGGTCAGTAGAAAAAGCTTATTTTGCACTCGAGCTGGGACAGGTCACCAAGGGAAAATGGGACGTGGGCTTTAACTACTCCCTCCACTCCAGCCACCTCCTGAAGGGGGAAGATGCTGTGAGAGGTAGAGGGCTGAGGCTGAGCATGGGAGCTGGTATGGCAAGACTCAGGGAATGGAGAGGGAAGAGAGAGGGAGGCCAGGGAAGCCTGAGGAGTCAGAGAACTAGGAGGGGTGTCGGTGCTGTCCACAAGGGCTCGCAGGAGGGCAGGAGGCATGTCCTGAAGTTGAGGTGGGAGGAGTGGGCATAGGGGAGATAAATGGATTCTTCATAGTAGAGGGTGAAATGGGGGAGAGTAGAGGATGTTTGTCGAGAAGTTTCTTGAGATCAAGAAGCTGTTTGAGGCCTGGACTGTGTTTGAGCAGGCTAGAGCTGTCACTGAGGGAAGGAGTGTATGGCTTGGGGCGGCAGGTTGGAGGAGAAGGGGGAGACTGGGATGAGAGGGTTTGAGGGGGAAAAGGGAGGTGAGCTGGGTCGGGTCAAGGAGTGGAGGCAAAGGGGGATATAGTGAAGGTTGAGCAGGAGGAGGAGCCTGCTGTGCCTTGGGTTGAAAGGAAGGAGGAGGTTGAGGTTGGGTCCTAATTGGGGGACATTCGTCCAATATGTTGGAATCAAAGGCTGAGGTAGAGGAGTATGGAGGGGGAGTGGAGGGCTCTGGGGTAGGGGTAGACAGGTTGTGATCATGTGGAATAGTTTTGGCAAGGAGGACTTGATGTGGGGAACAAGAAACGCAGAGGGAGAGGTTAGCTCAAAGATCAAAGAAGGCTTGGACATAGGGGAGGTCGGATCTTTTGCCACTATGCTGGCAGAAATTATCCAAATCTCTTAAAATGTTGAAGTCTAGGGTTCCTGCGTCTGGCCAGACAGAGTCACTGTCTAGTTTGAATTGTGGCCAGGTAGTGGTGCAAAGAAACTTTAAGTGTTTTGGCCTGATTGTGTCTGAAAGTTCTAATTGCTCTAGGGACTTGAGAAGGCAAGCAAGAGGTGTGAGACTTTTAGGTTTAGACCGAGAGGTTCCCATAGTGACAGATTACATATATAGCACAGAGGAGATAGCGAAGGAATTGAGCAAGCACATAGGAGATGAGAACTCTTTCCTCACAGGGGGTGGAGTCTGGGATAGTGGCTAAGATTCCAGGCTAAAATATGAGGGACACAAGGAAAAGTGCACAGAGGAGGGGACGAGACATAGGTTGCAGGTTGTACCAGGTGAGAGTGTGTGGAACCCATGTCAAGAAAGGCATCCCTTCCATAAATAATTAATGGCTACAGCAAAGTTATTCACTAAAACATAATGGTAGATATGTTTTCCTTTTTATAATGAAAGTAAATTTTCATGTGGGAAAAAGAAAGAAGAAAAAGAAAGAAAGAAAAGAAAGAAAGAAAGAAAGAAAGAAAAAGAAAGAAAGAAAGGCATCCCTTACCAATAGAGGTCCAAAACATGTTCCCTATCCCTGGAGGCAGTGTCCTGCGATCACCAGGGAGGGGAAAGAGTGAGTTCCTGTCCTGGACAGGAAGGTAGGTGTGTTCCTATCTCTGGAAATGGCATCCCGTAACCAGAGAAGGAAGGAGCTTTCTGACACACTGGTGTGGTTTTACAACTCAAGCTGAAAGCCCGGGAGCAAGAGAGAATCTCTGAATCATGGAGCATGAGAAAATGAAAGTGAAGGGGAGTTGTGGGGAGCAAGGGGGGAGAGAGAGAAAGAGGAGAGAGAGAGAGAGAGAGAGAGAGAGAGAGAGAGAGAGAGAGAGAGTCTGAGGCCTACTGAGAGGCTATGAGAGAAAAAAGAAGAGAGTGGAAACTTCCAGAGTCTACCTTCCCTGTTTTACCTGGTCTTAGGACCAGCCTTTGGACATGCCTCAGGTCAAGCCCATGCCTTTGAGGGGTTGGCCTTCTTTTGGTGTTCCAGAGAGTATAAGTAGAACAAGGGAGAGAGAGAGAGAGAGAGAGAGAGAGAGAGAGAGAGAGAGAGAGAGAGAGAGAGAGAGAGGAGAGAGAGAGGGAACAGAGAAGAGGGAGAGTCAGGATGTGCTTCAAAGCTGAATCAGTGGTGGGCACGGGGAGCCAGTAGCAGTGGTGAGGTCTGGCTGGAGTTCTTGACAGGTGATCTCCCATAGCAGTGATCCAAGTCACGGCACCAAATGTTGGGTAAATCATGTCAATTGGCACAGATAAGGACTCCAGTAGTGCAGGGTTTATTTGAAAGATCACATTGGGTGGCTCTCAGCTCAGGGAGTGAGGAAGCTACCAGTTTGCAGGTGGCTGGCTGGAGGTATTTATAGGGGGTAGGGAGTAGGGAATGCCTATGGTGCATGCAGCTATGCAGCTGCCTGGTCAATTTCTGTTTTTCAAGGCTGGAAGGCAGGAAAACAATTCCAAAGGAGGGTGGGACAGGAGTGAATACTTTGTGAAACTTAACATGGGGAAGCAGCTGGAGCTGAGATAGGTCTTGCAACAATCTGGTCATGAGTGCAGGGGCCTGTTTATCTTCTAAATTTATCTAGGGGAAACGGACTATGTTGAAACTGACTCAACTGTTTTTGAGAGGCTCCCGGGTCCTGTCTTATAAGGTTTTACTGCACCTGGGGAGGTCGCTGCAGACCTGGGCTGTAACAGGTAAGAATCACCAATGGCTGCTTACATCATTGGGAGAATGATTTCAGGGGAACAGGTATTCACACAGATTCCAGACATACCATCACAGATTATGTATTGAGGACAAAGAGAAAAGGATCCTTGTGAAATGGATAAGTGAGCCAGCCACTGATGTAACCAAGTGATCAAACTTAACATTACCAATAACAAGACAAGTTATGCATAATTTACCTCCTGGTGTGACCCAATAGAACCCAACATTGTATATGTAGCATTCCTTTAAAAAAGTGTATGCTGGGGCCAGCAAGATGGTGTAACCAATAAAGGTGCTTGCTACTGAGGCTGTCAACCTGAGTTTGATTCCCAGAATTCATACGTTAGAAGGAAAGAACTGATTCCCATAAGTTGTCCTGTGATCTCCACATGCTATAACACACTCACATATGCATGCATACACACACACACACACACACACACACACTAAAACAAATAAATGTAAAAAAAAAATGTGTCCTGTGGTTTGGATTCTAAAGGCTTGGTCAGTAGTGTGTGGAGCTGGTAAGAGGTATAGAATCTTTAAGGGCCAAGTCATGGGAGGGACTGTGGTCCCTTTGTCGCTCTCATTTTGCTTCCTTCTGATCGTGAGGTAAATAGCTTTGCTCCACCATGTGCTTTCTGTCCTGATGTTCTGTTTCACCAAAGAATAGGGCCAAGTTACCATGGGCTGAAAACTCAGAAGCTGTCAGCCCAAATGAGCCTTTCTTCCTCTTCACTTGGTTTCCTCAGCTACTTTGTCACAGTGATGGAAAACTGCCTAACATTGTGTGAATTTCTTAAATGCAGTCTCCTTAATAGAGTTACATAGGTGAATGCCTTTCAGTCTCAAGAGGTATTTGTTCAAATATTTCTGGGAAAAATGTGATACATGAATATGTGTATATCTTTGTCTATGTATTAAAAACAAAGCATGTAGAACAAATTATAAAATATAATTAAGTTGATATTATTCAACAACAGTGCAATGAACAACTATATACAGTAAGTATTTCTGCAGGCACCAGGGGACTGTCAGAGTTAGTTTCAGTTGACAACTTGTGTTATGTGGCATTATTCCCAGGTAGACACAAACCAACATCTATTCACCCCAGATAGGGAACTAAAGACAAAACAAAGGATGCCATCAACATCCAGCTTGGTGAACCAATGAGTTTTATTGGAGTTACTTAGAGGAATATAGGTGAGGGGTTACTTACAGGAACAGAAATAACTCAAAAGCTTCATCACCAAAGCCCAACCAAGTGAGGGTGACAGTGTACAAAGTAGGAAACCTGGAGCACACTGTACAACCTTCACATGGTTCAACAGGCTGGAGAGTGTCTTCTCCAGGCGGCTCAGCTGGTCTTTGCCTCTTTCAGGCAACTCAGCTGATCTTCCAAGTAGCTGGGTAGATCTTAGATTCTTCTAGGCCACTTGCTTTGTCTAAGAGTGTCTTCCAGCAGTTTGTACAGCTTATATGTGCTTAGGGAGAGACCTAGTAAACTTGGTCAACTTCAGGGACTTCCTGAAGCTATTGGGTTGTTTACTTCCTGAATTTAAGGTGCTTCCCTGCAGGATGGACTGTTTCACCTCCCCTCAAGTTATCCTATTTTTTTTTTTACCTCCTTTTAGAACATCCTGCTATTTCTTTTCAGAGCATCCTACTAGTTATCTCCCTTTAGAACATCCTGTGTCATACCTGCCCTTGGGAGGCAGAGGCAGGTAGACCTCTGCAAGATCTAGGCCACCCTGGTTCACATGGTGACTTCCAGGTGGGCTGTGACTAGGGAGAACCTGTCAAAAAGCAACCAACAAACAAACCACACCAAAACAGAAAGAACATCCTGTGTCTTACCAAGCTTCCCTCCAAGATGGAAGATTTATAGGTTTTATCTTGGAGGAAATTGCAACTCAACAACTTGGGAAGCAGGAGCCTCAGTTGAAGAATTGTTTCCCTGGGGTGGGCTATTGTTAGATTTAGGAGGTGGGAAAAAGGAAGGAGTTTAAAGTTTAGAAATAAGAGTCAGAGCCAGACCTGCAACAGGCAAGGAATGTGCTCACTGGATTCAGGAAGCCCAGCAAAGGGCTGACAGCTCTTTTCCTTGAGGAATGATTATCTGTGCTCTGAACGGGGGTGGGGGGGGGCGGGGGCAGGCAGGCATTCTGGTTTTATATAGGAACTCTGCTGCACACAGCTGCAAGAGTTAACTCTGTGCCAGGGTCTGATGTCCTTGAGGGTCTTTTTTCTCAGGCAGGCAGGTGAGTTATCTATAGCACTAAAAGAGACAGGTGGTCTCCAAAGTCTCTTTCTGTCCAGGGAAGTGACAAGTTGATAAGGCTTGAGCAAGACCAGGCTTGAACAGGGCCAGGCTGCTAATTAGGGCCAGTTAGACATTTTAAGAGATTTATGGCTTTCCCTAATGAGGCCTGTGACTCTTCTACAATTCACATATCCTATCAGCTATGCTGTGGAGCACTGTCTTGATTGCTAATTGATATAGGAGGGCCCAGTCCACTGTGGGCAGTGGGTCTGAGCAGGTGGGCCTGGATAGTATAAGAGGGTAGCTATGAATGTGAAGCTGGAAGCAAGCCAGCTTTCCTCTGTGACCCCTGCTCAATTCCTGCCTCCAGGTTCCTGCTATGACTTCCCTTAATAATTAGCTGCAACCTAAAAGCCAAATAAACCACCCCCAGGCCTCAAGTTGCTTTTGGTCAGTGTTTTATCACAGCAACAGAAACAAAACTGGGACAGGTGCCAATAGACAAGCAAACCAGATGCTTGCCTTCATCAGTCTTGTATTGATCAGAGGAGGAAAATGCATCTCCCTGTGCTGAGTAACATAGGCTATCCAGATTCTTCACTGGGACTGATAGAATATGTGAATTTTGGGAGAGCCATGAGCTTCATCTGAGGCCATAAAGACATAAATTCCTTAGAGTGGCTAACTGGCCCTAAATTGGCAGTTTGGCCTTGCTCAAGCCTTATCAACTGGTCACTCCCTGGACTGAGAGAGGCTGTTGGTGGAGCCCACCTGTCTCCTTTAGTGCTATAGATAACTCATCTGCCTGCCTGAGCAAATAATCTTCAGAAGAGACCCTCAAGGACGCCAGACCCTGGCGCAGAGTTAACTCTTGCAGCTGTGTGCAGCAGAGGGCTCCTATATAAGACCAGACTGCTCCCTCTTCAGTGTGCAGATAATCATTCCTCAAAGAAAAGCTATCAGCCCTTTGCTGGCTTCCTGAATCCAGGGAGCACATTCCTTGCCTGTTGCAGGTCTGGCTGACTCTTATTTCTAAACTTTAATCCTTCCTTTTTCTGCCCTCTAAATCTAACAGGGACCAAGGCACTTATTCTCTGTAACTTCTGTCTCCCACTCCATCGTTTCTCTGGGAAAGCTCTTGGCTGCAAGGACATGCCCCTGGGGGCTGCCCACATGCAGTGATTTGGTCTATATGGTGCCACAGAAACCTGACCCCGTATCCCAATCTAGAACAGCTCCAAAGGGCCGGCCATCCCAACTCCAGCCCCCAACAGTGCCCAACAGCCCCCTCCAGTCCCCTCCAGCCTCCAATGCAGCTATATGTCAGCCAAGCTCCTCCCTGTCCAGACCTGCTCCTCTTATTCCCTTGAAGGCAATCCTGAAAACCTCTTTAATAAACCTCCCGCCCCTCAGAATCTGTTTCCTATAGAACCTTCTCAGGACGGGGGATGTAGCTCTGAAGTCCGCACTTTCCTAGCACAGAGAATACCTTGGATTCCATCTCTAGCACAAAGCAAAACAAAGCTACCCACCTTGAAGTGCTGTGCAATTGTAGAGCGCCAACCTGACCTGACAGCTGCGTTCTTGGTTGTAATGGCTGTTTTGCTCACCAGGTCACACATTCCAAGTCCTACAGGATAAACAAAGTCATTAGGCTTGTCAGCTGAGCATTTCTGCATCATGCCTGAACTGTTTTTTAACTGTACTTGATTGGTTAATAGGTACATTCTGGTTGACTGCCTTCTAAACACCTTTCTCCTGCTGTGCGTGCAGGGGCTCTCCCTTCAGCTACCAATAAATTGTACTTTGTGCAATTCTGAGTTTGTCTGCTTCTTTCTACCATCTCTTATCACTTGTCTTTGGTGAGTGGTGCTCATATACTAGAACTAGATTTTTCTGCAACATCAACAGAATTAGTGAGGCACTGCAAAGACATGATTAAATAGGGATAATAAAGATCAGATAGCCACAGTCACAGTAATTTTGGGTGAAACTCTGGTACAAATCTGGGAATAAGAAATAATATACCTCAAACCAAAAAAGTACCTTTCTTTGTGTGTGTGTGTGTATGTACAGATGCATGTGCACATGTGTGTATGAGAGCGGAGGCCTGAAGTTCATATCCCATGTCTTCCTTGATCTCAGTTTATTTATCTAGGCAGGATCTATCACTGAATCTGGAGCTTGCCAAGTCTTGCTAGGTTCTGAGAATCTCAACTCTGGTTCTTAGGTTTGCATGGCAAGTGCTTTAATCACTGTAATCTCCTCCATTTTTCCTCCAGTTATAACTGAGTCTTATGCCCTATCCAAGATCTTTGATAATAAAATTTGTTTTTGAGATAGTCTCATATAGCCCAGGCTGGCTTGGAATCACTATGCAGCCAAGAATGACTTTGAACTTCTAATCCTCCTACTTTACCTGCCTTGTTCTGGGATTCTAGATGTGAACCACCGTGTTTTTATGTGGTGCTAAAGATTGACCCCAGGACTTCATGCATGGTAGGGCAAGTATTTTACCCTAGGTGAGCTATATCCCTAGCCCCAGACTGAAATTTTTTGTTAAAGTCTTTGGGCTATATTTTACTTTCTTAAAAGATTTTTTTTTTTTTTTGGCTTGGTGGGGAAGATAAAACCTGAGGCAAATTCTCAGATTTTCACTCAAAGAGGAGAAAAAGTTATTCAATGTCTTCTCTCCTCCCAGCTGGTCCTCTGCCTATTTTTAATAAGGAGACAAAGGAAGACAGTCTTGGCAAGTGCTTATTGATAATGGATCTGCAGAAGTCACCCACCTACTCACACTCCATTTATGGCTTTATCTCTGCAAGCCAGCCACTCTTAAGTGAGCTGGAAAATGACAAGTGCTGCACTCTGACCATGAGCCTCTCTCCATCTCCATAATGACCGTGCCTGGGGCACTGGAGAGAGAGGAGAGGTACTTACAGGGGAAGATGCTCCACTCCTTACTCAAGGTTATTATGCTCAATGACAGTTATGGCAGGAGAAAATGATGGAGCTAAGAACTGTGCAGTGGTTCTGGTCTTCCTTGTGAAAGCACAGCAAGGTGCAGTCGTGTGGCCCCCTGACAGCTGCTGGTGCTGGTGGAGGCAAATCTGAGGCTGGAGCTCTCATACTGATTCCCAATCCCCTTGGCAGTACTCTCCTTCCACACTGATCAGGAGATCGATTGGACAGATAAACCCCAGGAGGACAGTGCTGTTTTAATTCAGTGCATTTAGAAGAGAGTTGTCTTTATAGGTAAAAGTCAGTATTAGTCACCTGAGATTAGGTTATGGAGTAGGGTTTTCTCTTGAGAGTGGAGTGTGAGCTTTCTGTCACTGTAACAAATACTGGAAAGTTTACTTCAGCTCATGGTTTCAGAAGTTCCAAACTGTGATCAATTGGCCTCAGCTAGGCTGGCTAGTCAAAGAGCTCTAGGAATGTTCCCATGTTTAATCCCACAGTGCTGGGGTTACAGACATGTTCCACCTAGCCTGGAGTTTCAGGCAAGTTGTGAGTGTGCTCTGATGTAGGTGCTGGAACTGAACCCAGGTCCTCTGAAAGATCAGCAAGTGCTCTTAACCAACTGAGCCGTCTTCATAGCCCTTTCAAAGGGATTTTTAGAATCAACAAAGACAGTTACCGTTTTTTGTAAGCCAGATTTCTTATGGGATAAGGGAGGTGAGGAAATTGCTACAATAGCTCAGCTACTGATCAAAACTGTAAACAGCATATTTTAAAATGAAATGAAGATCTTTAAAGGGTAAAAACTCATTGGGATTTTTAGAATCAACAAAGACAGTTACCGTTTTTTGTAAGCCAGATTTCTTATGGGATAAGGGAGGTGAGGAAATTGCTACAATAGCTCAGCTACTGATCAAAACTGTAAACAGCATATTTTAAAATGAAATGAAGATCTTTAAAGGGTAAAAACTCATTCAATTTTATGTGTTACAGGGTTTATACTGAGTACAATATTGTATAACTGTAATAATT
>NW_008360328.1:4886298-4892136 GCF_000622305.1 Nannospalax galili
TAAGAAAATGAGTTTTTTTTCTGTATGAAACAGTATATTTTAAAATAAAATGGAGATCTTTTTTAAAGGTTAAAACTTCATTCAGATTTATGTCTTATAGGGTTTATACTGAGTACAATAATATATAACTGTATTAATTCAACTGTAAACGTAAAAATTTCCAGTCAATTTTGAAAGAGATGCATCTTAGCTCTGGAAATTGTTATTGAATATGTCAATGCTGTTTGAAATGCTTCTTCTAATTATGTGGTTATTAAATAAATAATTAAAAAACAAAAACAAAAAATCCCCAAAAAACTGTCATGTGGGACGTAAAAGTATCTCTCTCTCTGTGTTGCTGAGGGGACAAAGTGAGACTGTGGGTAAACTGCTCACAGCAGGGCCTGGCACACCCGGAGTCCTCTATAGGGTCCTCTGGCACTGAGAAGCAGAGTCCTATGGAACAGGCTTATCTCTAACTTTCATGGGCTACAACGAAGCCTAAAGTACAGAGGTCTACTTATTTCAATGTGTAAAGTTCTGAACAGGCCAACAAGTTGTTAGACAAAATACTTCTACCCTACAACCTTAATAAGTGAGCCTCTTTAATGACCTGGAAGTCTCTATTCAAAGTTAGAGTTCCCAGTCCCCTTGGAAGTACATGTCAAAATTTGGCAGTCTTTGATTCAGTCTCCTGCCCTGGCCTTAGCCTGTGGTCATTTCCCTTCTCTTTGTACATCTGCTTCTTACCTGTACCACGAGGACAGGAGACCCTGCTCACACAGGCTTCAGCCACACTCCTCAGGTAATCTGGGCCCACTGTAGCTTCCAGAATTACACATCCAGGTGGGGAATGGACTTAGGAAAGCAGCCTGTGCAGTCCCTGGAAGCCGGCCTGGGACTTCATCGGTGGAGGATATGGGACCAGGGTTGTTTAGTACAGGAATCAGGCCAGCTTATTGGCTCAGGGATTCTCTTCCCAATGGGGAGAGATGCAGCCAGATCATAGTATGGGAACCCTCTTGGCTGGTTTAGACACTGAACTAGCTGGAGCTTTAGAGTAGCATTTCATAGCATTCTGAGTCTCATCTGTCTGGCATGCAGAAAGTGTCATGTTCACTTTTCCCTTACTAATCCTTGATCTAGTCTGAGACAACAGTTTGCCACTGTCTTAGTTAGCTTTCTATTGCTGTGACCAAAACACTGACGAAAACCAACTTGGGGAAGAAAGCGTTTATTTGGCTTACAGCACAGTTCCTCATCAAGGGAAGCCAAGGCAGGAACTCAGGGCAGGAACCTGGAGCACAGACTATGAAGGAGTGCTGCTTACTGGCTTGCTCCTCTGGCCGGTCTCAGCCTGCTTTCTTATATAATACAGGACCACCTGCCCAGGGGTGGCACTTCCCACAGTAGACTGGGCCCCTCCCACAGCACTCAACAATCAAGAAAATGCCCCACAAACATGGTCACAGGCCAGGACAATGGAGACAATTCTCAACTGAGGCTCCCTCTTCCCAGGTATGTCAAGTTGACAACTAACGCTATCCAGCACAGCCGCATTCCTGCTTCTGTTGGCAGAAAAGACCAGAGGAAGGGAATGTACAATGTACAACAGTTTCCAGAGTTGCTTAATGAGCTACATGAAACATGTGGAGCTTGGAAAGAGGCTTCCACTGTCCAGGGAGGATTCTGGTGCATGTACATGTGAGCATCCTTATAGAAAGGACTCAGCACCATGTGGATGATTGAAGGAGTCCTGTGGAGTCTTCTCTGAAGTGTGCTATCTCTTTGATACTCACCAGAGTTTTGTTCTGTTTGAAAGCAAAGGATGAGCTGAAATAATATTTAGAATTATGATAAATGAACATAAAGTATATCATGTCACTTAAATACACTTCTATTGTGTTAAGCATATCTGCAGTTGTTGTATATCCATAACCAAAGCCTTTTCATCTTGTAAAACTGAAACTGTATTCCCATTAAGTAGAAATTGCCCATTCCTTCCTATCACCAAGCCCTGGAAAATGCCACTCTGCTTTGTTTTTAGGAAGGTGCTTAGTCTGTGTGTCTCTCTTAAGTGGAACCGCACACTATTGGTCCTTTAGTGACTGCCTCATTTCACTTAGCAATGTCTTTAAGGTTCATCTGTGCTGGTGACTGTAACATGAAATTTTTTTTCTCTTTCCAGCTTGCAGTTGATGACCCGAACCCTCCAGACAACTGAGGGTTGGGAGCCTTGGAAATAGAACTAGAGCCCAGGATGGATCTGAAGAGATCACTTTCCTCTTGGGGCCACATCCCTCACCTTAATGCCCATGTACGTGGACCCTGGTGACATCTACATTACTAGGAGATAAGAGTTTTAAGTGGGTTCTCAGGTTTACTTTGACAAGAAGTCAAGGAAGACACAGAGCTACAGGTATTCATTTAAGTAGACACAAAAATAGGCCTTTTAACTATTCAATTCTTTTAAAAATATTTTATTTATGATTATTATTTTATGAATATGAGTATTTGCCTACATGTATGTAAGTGTACCAGTGTTATGCAATGCCTGCAGAGGCCAGAAGAGGGCATTGAATCGCCTGGAATGGGGGTACAGATGGTTGTTAGCTGCCATGTGGGTACTGGGAACTGAACCCAGATCCTCTGTAAGAGCAGCCACTGTTCTTAACTGCTGAGCCATCTCTCCATCCCCATCAATTTTTGATGTCCTACGACGCTAGAGAAGGCTCTTGTCAGATTCAGAAAACCTCAAACAAAAGTTGAATCTGTTACAGGCCTAGAATTGGGATCCCCAAAGGCTATGACAAACAGGAAGCAGTTTATTGTACTCTGAGTCAGAGAGAGAGAGAGATTTCTCTAAAGCAGGGTCCCGAACAGAAAAAGCTTCAGCTTTTTATCTCTTGTTTTCATGTTTCTTATAGGCAACAGTAGACATTTTGATTGGTGTTCTGAAAAACAGTGCAAGAAGATATAAAATGGCTGGAATGCTAGGGTAGAAGGAGGCCTTGAGGGCCTGAACAGGATGTGCAGAAATGCACATATACATAGGCATCGTTTATACCTTACGCTATTTCAGGTCCAATGGTAGTGCTTATAATAACGGCAAACCTTTGCAGAATGGACTGTAATTTCTTCCCCTGCACATCTTGCTGAAATGTTGTAGTCACACCTCTTATCTGGGATCCCTGTTTCCATAGCCATGTCTTCACTCATCTGTCTTAATGAGCTTTCACTAGTCCAGTGTTTTCACGGATGGATTGGGAGGGTGGTGTTTGGCTTGGATCTAGAATCCAAATGGAATATTTCCTCAAAAGTTCATGTGTTGAAGTCTTGGTCCTCAGCTGGTGGTGCTATGAGAGGCTCTGGAAACTTCAGGAAGTAGGGTCCAACTGGAGGAAGGAAGTCACTGCGATATGCCTCTGAAGGGCCTTATGGGTTTGTCCCATCCCCCCCTCTCTGTTTCTTGTCTGCCGTGAGGTGAGCTGCTTTGCTTATGTTCCCTCCTTTTAAATAATTTCTCTCAAGCATTTTATCACAACAGTGAAAAGCTTACCAACACAGGCAGAAATCCCACTTTATAATTCTTTTACCCCCCTCCATAATTAGAGATCACATGATGAACACATTTTTTGTTAATGAATGAATAATGGGTACAAATTACAGAATGCTTTAACATCAGAGCTGTAATCATTCTTGTGTACTAACAAAGTAGAGATGCTCCTTTTTGGTGGCCTGGAAATTTTTCCTGAGGTAACTTGTTTGTGAGTGAATGTTATAATCTTGAAAAATAGGACTTTATAGATACATATTGAAGACAACTGAGAATGCTTTCTCTCAAGAAAAAAGAAATAGGAACATAAATATCACTATTTTTATGATCACCTATTTTTTTCATCCATACACTTTCTGGTAGTATCATCTCTCAACTAATATTTATTAGGTACACATTACCATAAGTCACTATGCCTTGCCATATGAGACGGTTACACAGAAGACATTAATTTCAAATCTATACTGCAAGCACTTTTCAAATCGATATTGCAAGCATTCATAAAATTAATATGATGTAAGGTAAAAATTCAGGTAGCAGGTATACAAAGGGCTGGAGAGCTGGCTCAGCAGTTGAGTACTGTACTTGTAGAGGGCCTGAGTTTGGTTCCCAGCACCCACATCAAGTGGCTCATAATTGCCTGAAACTCCAGTTCCAGGAGATCTGACATCTTCTTCTGGCCTCTTTGAGTACTGCACACATAAGCACATACGTGTACACAGACACACATAATAATTAAAAATAAAATAAATCTTTTAAAAAAAGGTATAAACACTTTCTGTGATGGTAGAAGAAGAAAAGATGACTCCCAATGCAAGTGTTGGGGCAGGGAGACCAGAAAGTCTTCATGAATGGGCTGGCATGTACTAGAGCCTTTAAGACAGTCTAAGGTGTGAGTTACCAGGATGTGGTTGGGGACTCATCTAAAAGAAACGTTCTCTAGTAAAGGTCAGGAAGTGAGACTGAGCAGCACAGGAACGATTCTGCTGGACTAAATATAGTATTTGTGAAGGGGAAATATTGAAAACAAGGTTGGAAGGAGCACTAGGCCTGTCCCAGGAAGCTTTCTAGGCACTGGTCTTCATGTACAGATGGCATGGCTGGCATAAGATAGCACAGCACAGTAGTTACGAGCACAGGTTCTGGTCCAATCATGTCCAAGAGGCCAGACTCTGCAAGATCAGACCTCTGTAACGATACGTATGTTACAAGGCTATGAGAATTAAAGGTGCTCACACACCTAAACCATTTAAAACAGAGCCAGACACATGGATACTCAGTAGTAAAGAGCACTTCATTCAACTGTATATACTTTTCTCATTGCTGTGACAAAATACAGGACAATAGCAATTTGAGGATGGAAGGGTTTGTTCTGGCTCACAGTTGAGGGTTCAACACATCATGGCTGGGAAGGCATGGTAACGGGAGCACAAGACAACGGGTCACACTACAGTCAGGAAGTGGAGATGATGCTAGTGCTCAGCTCACTTTCTCCCTTATGTTCAGTCCAGGACCCCAACCCATGGAATAGAGTCACACTTATTCAGGGTGAGTCTTCTTTCCTCAGTTAAATCTTTCTGGAAATACCCTTATAGACACACCTAGTGTTGCCATGGCGATTCTAAATCTATTCAAGTTTGACAACGAGGATTAAACTGTTATAACGACTAATCATCATTGGAAGATTTTCCAGCACTTTAGTGATCAGACAAGACTGTCATCAAAAAAGGATGATTCAGTGACTGTGAAAGGAGTGAGAGAAGGGGCAGACAGCAGCAGGACAGCTGGGGATGCCAGCCTAATATTTCAGTAGGAGCTATCATTAATCGTACATATACTTTATTAGTATTTACATATGCATATCAAATTACCTTGGAATGTCACAACTAAAAACAAACACTCGTTATACCACAGTCTGAGGGTCAGGAATCCAGATGCATCAAGTGGTTCTGGTTCAGGCTTCCTCATTTGGACACAAATTATGTGTATTTGTGTGTTGTCTATGTGCAGGTATGTGCACTGAGTACAAGTACCCCTGGGGGCCAGAGGGGTCGGATCCACTGTGTTAGGAGTCAGATAAACCTAGGCAGTTAGGGCAAAGGTTAGAGGAAGGGAAGGAAAAACATTCCCACTTAACTGCAAGAATGTGTCAAAACATAGCTATTGTGCTGGATAGCTTTAGTGTCAACTTGACACACCTGGGTTGAGGGAGCCTCAACTGGGGACTTGCCTCTATTGGACTGGCCTGTGGCCATGTCTGAGGGGCATCTTCTTGATGAGTGATGTGGGAGGGCCCAGCCCAC
>NW_008360328.1:4892370-4928750 GCF_000622305.1 Nannospalax galili
GTATTTTGTCACAGCAATGAAGAAAAACCAGAACAGCCATGTACCCAAAAATAAGTCCACCTGCCTGACAAGGCCATCAGTCAGGCAGGGACATCTGTTTTAGTTGCCTCTATCCTGGCTAGGGCCATGTGGGTCAAAGATAAAGTGTAGAAAGAAGGGATCAAAGGAGAGAACGACCCAAGGACCTATGAAAGAACCAGCTCTGGAGCCACTTGGTGTCTACCAGCTCTGGAGACCCCACCCAATGAGACTTCTTCGGTCTTGTTCTTTAATCTGTCTGCTTCCACCCTTTTCTGAGTCTTTACCTCAGTTCTCTCTGGGAGTTCAATCCTTTCTTCTCTGGGAAGAACCCAGACTCCAGGCTAACCTGCCCTTCGCTCTCACCCCCAAGGCAGCTGGAGTTATAGATGATTGTGAGCCACCTGACATGGGTGCTGGGAACCAAATTCAAGTCCTCTCCAAGAGCAGTACATGCTTTTAACTGCTGAGCTATCTCTTCAGTCCTGATGTTCAGGGTTTAAACAAAGGTCAAATTGAGTTCAAAGCGTAAAACTATAAATAAATCAAATTTATTCAATCAGTAAATACTGTTTGAGCTTTAACTGTGTTTTGTACACTGTGTTAAATTCTGGGGAGACCTACTTTTAAGGGACTCAGCCTGATGTTGACATAGATAAGTACCATAATAGTATTTCATTAAGACAGATTTTCCTTCTTTCTATCAGCCCCTTACAATATCTCTTTTTCAAGTTTCCTGGCAAGAGAGGCTTTGATTAAAGAGATAAGAACTTTGTTAGCATAAAAAATGTATTGAGAAGGGTTTTTGGTAAGAATCCAATTCTAGTTGGTTTAAGCAACAAAGAAAATCTATTGTCTCTTAAAGCTGAAAGTCCAGAGAGTATCTGGCTTCAGGCATGGTTAGCTCCAGGTCCCAAACAAAGGAGACTGCTTTTCCATCTCTTGTGGTTTCCTTGCATTTAGCAAAACCTCAGTCAAGCTCTTCCTACAGGATGACCACAGGCTGCTCTAGGCTCATAGCCAAACAACACAGAATCTTCTAGAAGAGAACAGTATGACTTTAGCAGTACTTCACCTAAGATCACACAGTACTTCACATAAGATCACACATAAGATCACACATCCATTGACACGGGGAGTGGGTCACCTGCCTGTGGTGACCCAGAGGGTGCTGTATTCTCACTGCTTAGGTCACAAGTGTGCTCACAGCTAAGCTCTGCCCAATCCAAATGGACCAAGAAAGAAATAGAATAGTGCAGAAGCTTGAGTGTCAAGAAGTGGACCTCTGACTGGTGGTCAGGCCATAAAACTCTGTCCTCAGTGGATTAGTTATTGCAGGAGTGGCTTTGTTTTAAATGCCTCTTGGACACACACTTTCATCATGTGATGACTTCCACCGTGCTATGATGCAGCAAAAGAGCCCTCTGTAGACAATGGCTCTTTGATGTTGGAGTTCCCAGCTTCCAGAGCTGTGGGAAGTTATATTTCTTTTCTTTATAAATCTCCCAGTCTGTAATATTCTGTTATAGCAACAGAAAATGAAGACAGACAGGTTCCTTAGAAAAATTCCTGACCATCGGTGAAGGATGAAGGTGGAATGAGATGCATTTGGTAAATATGATGGCTAATCTTGGCTGCGAACTTGACAGACCCGGGAAGAGGAAACCTCAATTCCTTCATCACATTGGCCTGTGGGCTTGTCTATAGGGGTGTTTTCTTAAGTGCTAATTAATGTAGGAAGGCCCAGCCTACTGTGGGCAATGCTGCTCCTGGGCAAGTGGTCCTGGTTTGTATGAGAGAGCAAGCTGAGCAAGCCAGAGGGAGCAAGTCAGTAAGCAGTGCTCCTCCATGGTCTCTGCTTCAGGTTCAGTTTCTGCTCCAGGTTCCTACTTGAGTTCCTACCCTGAGTTCCCTCAGTGATGACTGTGACATGGAAGTAGAAGCTGAATAGATCCTTTCTCTCCCAAGTTGGTTTTGGTCAGTGTTTAATCACAACAGAAAAGCAACCAAGACAGTAGCAAAACTACAGATGCCTACTGCAATGTAAGAGAGGAGGAGGAAGAGGAAGAAAAGGAGGAGGAGGAACAGCAGCAACAGCAGCAGCAGCAACAGCAGCAGCAGCAACAGGAGGGCACGAAATCTTATCACAAGGGAGGCTGAGGCAGGAGGATCATGTGTTGAAGGCCAGCCTGGATTCCGTAGAGACCTCCCCATTTCTTGTAAGTAAATAAAAATAAAACACCTTATAACAGTAGCACAATTTCTATTCTAGAGAATCTGAACAGCCTCAGCAATTCCTTGATATTTACTATTCAGTACCTGTTTATCACGAGGCTCCATTCGATCGATGGGCTGCTCCCTGAGAATAGGCACAGGGACCTATTGCCACCCTGCATCAGGGCTTGGGACCAGTGGCATCATGAGGTTCATATCTGGCCTCCAGAACAGAGCTGGTCCTGGAAGAGAGAACTTAGGGTGTGAGAAGGCAAGATGGAGGAAAATATGGGGGAAAGAGAAGAGAGACAAGAGAAGAAAGGATCCACGCCCCCCCCCCCCCCCAGCAAATAAACCCAGTTTGTTTAAAATCAACCATTGTGCAAAGTAGGAGACTCTGGGTTCCAAACAGGTTTGTGACTGGCTGGAAGTAAGATTGCTTCCTTTCTGCAATGTACGGTACCCGAATCCTTCAGAAATGGTGCAAACTTAGTTACACCATGTACAAAGAAGTAAGAGAGGGTCTGAAGTGGGAGCCATGTTTGGGCTGAGTCTTGAAGAATGAGTTAAGGGCATAGGGACATTCCAGGCAGAAAAGCCTCGCAGCATGAGAAGTCCTTGTGGTTTAGTGATATAATTCCAACATTCTCCACAAACGACTATGCAGGAAGAGGCTCCATTCCATAGAGGCTGGCAATAGCCAGCATTCCTTATTAAAGGGCAGGGAAGAATGAGCAATGAACACTGGCTAACAATTCTCCCCTTACTTACCAGGAAATCATAATCTTTTAGCACTGGTTCTGATTTTAAATGTTGCATTCCCTCTCTACCTCCAAATGGACCTTTTCCTTTCAAGAAAAGCTTGACGGTGTGAGGTAGAGATAATAACTTCAGTTTAAGAATCAAACTGAGCTGAGTTTATATCTTGGTCTTGCCATTTATTATACCATAATACCAAGTAAGGTATCTTACTTCTGAAGGAAGTTAATTGGTACTAAACTCAGTAGGAATAGTGTGTTAATGAAGTGAGGAGATGTATGTGAAAATTACTGTGCTCTTAAAAAAGGCAGGACAAGTTAGATGGCTCAATGGGTAAAGGCGCTTGCTGCCTAAACCAGAGGACCTGAGTTGAGCCAAGGGACTGTGCTGGCCAGAGAGGCTCCATTTTAGGAAACTCCGCCTGAAGGAAGTAACCCTGAGCTGAATTCTCCCCTACCCCCAGCTCTTGCAAGTAACCCAGTCCTTGTAAATCATTTGGCCTTCCTTGTAGGACCACAGGAGAACAAAAGTGGGTTTTGCAAAGCCCCTATCTGATGTCTCTAACTGCTCATTCTGGCTTCTGTAAACTTGCTTATCGCTGTGTCCCGAAGGACATGGGATCGTGAACTCCTTGCAGCTGTGAGTTCCACAGAGTGATGTCCCCACTCAGTCATTGTAACTGTTTTCCTTGAGCCCCTGCTTGTTTGATCAAAAAGTTAGGAAATGTACTGTTTATCTGATCTTTAAACAATGTATTGAAACTGTGACCCCCCCCAAAAGCTCCTCTACTGGGGACCTTGAAATTGTATAACTATCATGAGATGATTAACCACTGCCTGCCTTTTGTAATCAATACCCCCCACCTGGAAAGTCCCCTTGTGTTTTTGCTTTAAAAGGTAGCCTCCCCACTCCCTTAGGGCTGCAGTCCTTATTCCCCAGTTGAGGACTGTAGTCCAAGCTAGCTTGAATAAAATTTTCAATTAAAATCTGACCTGGTGTCTTTTCCCGGTGGTCCCAAACTCTGTAACATTACCCCCATAGTGGAAGGAGAGAACCAAGTCCTTCAAATCGCCTCTAACCTCCTCGTATGTACTATGGCACACGTGTAATAAATTTTTAAAAAAGCATTCAAGTGGTGTACACCTTTAATCTCAGGAAGTAGAAGTAGGTGGATGTCTGCAAGTGCGAGGCCAGTCTGGTCTACATAGCAAGTTTCAGGCCATTCAGGGCTCAATGTATGTTAGCTTTCAGAGGAAATCAGGATATAGCGCCTCAAAATATGCCACTTTGGTATAAGAGTTATTTTGTGCTGAAGACACTCAAGAATCAACAAGGGTAAGAAGAATTCTTGTCTCTTACTCATCTGGGAGCATTTCATAAATTTCCCCTTGTGAGGTGGGATAAATCTCCCCAATAAAAGCATCCCCTTTTCCTTGACTAACTTGTATTTCTGGAGATAAAGAGTCATCACTGAGATGTGTCTGCCAAACCAGACCTTGCTAAAATCATCTTTATCTTCCATTAGAGAACCATGCATTCCTAGTCCAGTCCTCAAGACCTAATATGCCATGAAGCTCAACCTCCCTTCCTTTGTTTGAAATACTGGATAAGCTCCTGGTCTAACCAGTTCTTTAAGGCTCATTTCTTTTCTACAAATCATTGTGTACATAAATATTAATACAAATTGTGTAGTGTTTTCTCCTGTTAGGCCTTTTCTCTTCTTGACTTTTCTATCCTTCTCACATTCCTGAAACAAACATAGCAAGAACAAAAAGAAAATGAAGAGACCCAGGGATGATTGTTTTGCAGCTTTTCACAGGTGCATTGCAGCTCCATTTCTTGTCTGGTCTCAGGGGTCTGGTTATACTTCATGACTGTTAAAGAAGTCAGCCTCAGCATGCATTGGAACAGGCTCTCAGACACACAGGAGTTAAAACACAGGCATGCCCCAGTTTAAGCCCCCCAGAACACAAGCCTGAACTTTGCCAAAGACCAATTAAGCAGCCATCAGCTATCCTGCAAGCATGTTCTCTCACTTTTCTAAAGGCTTTACAAGAATAGAAAGCCCAACTCTGTATCGGTGTTTATATGTAGGTACTGAAGTTGAGTGATGATGGATGCTTGAGGCTGAACGAGCATTCAAGTTTAATTGGAAACGAAGATGCAACTTCTCTAAAATGATCAGTTGTCATCCGGCTCCCAATCTTAAGTGTGAAAAAGATGATTCTATTTACAGGCCTTGAATCAGCTCGTCTGCCTCCAACCCGTCCTCTACGCCATCTCACTGCTGCCAATTCGTCTTCCTCCATGTTTTGCCCTCTTCCCCTCCAGCTGAAACTCCTCGGTTCAGACGAGATAAAATCCCCCAGGCCCGCTTCTCACTACAGCTAATATTATCAGCATGGAGCATCGTGCTGTCTCAATTTAGCTTTCACCATTCTTCCTGCCAAAAATTCGCCTGCTTTTTCTCCACTTACCGTACCCAAACTGTGGTGGTTTGAATGAGAAATATCCTCCACAGGCTCAAGTATTTTCACAGTTGGTCTCCAGCTGGAGGTGCTGTTTGGGAGGTCATGGAATCTTTAGGAGGTGTGGCCTTTCCAGAGGAAGTTTGTCACTGGGGGTGGGGTTGGGGTTGTTAAGGATTCGTAGCCTTGCCCTACTGCCAGTTCACTCTCTTTGCTTCACGTTTGCTGTTGAAGATAGGCGCTCTCAGTTTTCTGCTCCAGCTGCCAGCGGCTTGCTGCCAGGCCTCCCCACCATGATGAACTCTTATCCCTCTGGAACCATAAACCCAAATAGACTCTTCCATAAGTTGCCTTGGTTATGGTGTTTTATCACAGCAACAGAAAAATAACCAATACACAAGCCCTTTGACCTCCAAGCTGCTCTTCCAGCCTCTGGAGTTTGCAGCATGGGCATGTGAAATGAATCCTATAGAAAACCTTTAGGGATGATTTTCTTTATCATGTTTGTATTCTGTCTCCATTAAGTCACCAGTTTTGAAAATCCACATATCACTTCTTTCGTAAACATGCATTGACACTTTCAGTGATTTGTACTGTGTGTCTATAAAAGTACTTCATTAATGACAAAAAATAGATTCAGGGCTGGAGATATGGCTCAGTGGTTAAGAGCATGTACTGCTCTTTCAAATGAACAGTATTTGTTTCCTAGCACCCATGTTAGGTGGCTCATAGCCACCTGTAACTCCAGCTCCAGAGGGATCTGGTGTCTTGGTCTGTGTGGGCACCTACACTCATGTGTATGTACCCACACAGAGACATACACCCACACCCAGGAACACAGACACACAATTAATAATAAATATTTTTGTTTTTTATTATGTATTTTAATTATTTAATTATTATTTAATTATTAATTTTTATTATTTATTTTAAAAAATAAATATTAAAAAAAAATTGATAACAACTCTTAAAGGACCTCATCTATTGAATTAATAAAGCTTTGTGCACATGGGTATTTGTTTGACATGAAGAAGGGGAGAAGGGCAAGGATAAGAACAGAACTGTGATGAAAATCAGTCAAGGTTTTGCTGAGACTCCTTTACCTGGTGCTTAGTCAGTGTTCTCTAGCAATAGCATCACAGGCAGTGACCTCTTTGTAACCCTATATTACTGGAATCTCTCTCTGCAAGGCTTCACTTTTCAACCACTGTGCATGGCAGGATGTTTGCTGCCTGTTTTGCTGGTTAACTCAGAATGGATTCTTGGCCTAACCTGAATACTCTTGATTTCCTATCTTAGATCTTGGTTGACATCAACATTATCATCTTTGTTGTTACAGCAGAGACAGGAGAGTTACATTTTTCTTCTTAGGTGGGGCGATGTGCTTCATGTTTGGAATGCCTACTGAAAATGGTTTTCCAACTTTGTTCTGCTATGATCCCCACTGCTCCCTTTATTTCTAGGTTAGATTTTAATCCCCAAGCTCAGCATTAAACCCAAAATCCTGGCAGCAGCGGGTCAGAGCTCTAGCTGCTTTAAATGGGTTACCATGGCACAATCTCCTATGTACAGAAGTGATACACTTGAGAAACTCAGAATAATACAAAATAGGTAGGTAAGTGCTAAACTAATGGAACAGACTACACGAGGAGAGGGAGGACCAGAGAGTTGTAGGACATCTCAAACCACAGAGAAAATAAAATAAGGAGAGGACGTAGCAGCCCACTCAGAAGGAAACACTATTTAAAGTATGCAAGGAAATATGCATCGCAGCACCATTAACACCATTCAAGATGGAAACAGCGTATCAGTGGAGCACTGGCCAACTAATCTGTAGTTTAGCTACAGAATTAAATATTAAGCAACTTAAAAAAGAGTAGAGATTGTGCACTTTGTAATGATTTCCAATAAATACTTTGATTGAAAACTTCAAGTTTCAAAGAATATGTAATGAGCTAAATGAATAAGAAAAATATCTTCCTATTTTTTTTATATTTATTTATTTTTTAAGGCAGGGTCTCATGAGGTAGCCCAGGGTGACCTCAAACTCTCAGTGTAGCCAAGGATGCCTTTGAATTCCTGATTCTTCTGCCTTCATCTCCAGAGTGCTAAGATTACAGGTGCCAAGTACCACAGACACTTTGGGTGATGCTGGGGCTCAAGCCTAGGACTGTGTGCATACTAGGCAAGGATTCTACCAACTCAGCTATATCCTTAGCCTCATATTTGTTTATATTTAAAATTAAAAGTAATGAGAGGAAAACCTAGCAAAAAATTGGGCAACTTTAGGGGGATGTAGGAGGAAAGACTGGAAACTAAGCGCACCTGAGTGTGCCACGTAGCCAGTTATTCCAAAAATGTAGTGGTCTGAAATAATAACTATATTATTTCACGGACATTCAGAGGGCCAAGACTTAGGAGTAGATTCGTTGGTAGGTATATTTCATGAGATTGTGCACAAGATGCTGATTAGAATTCTAGTCATGGAAAGGTTTGATGGGGACTAGAGAATCTACTTGCACAGTGTTTTTTTCATATGGTTTTCTGCAGGAGGCCGCATTTCCGCACCACATGGACCTCTCTCCTCCATAGGCCAGCTTGAGTATGCTCATCACTCAGCAGTTGCCTTCCTCCACAGCAAGCTAGCCTGAAAGGGCATAGAGAGCTATAGTGCCTTGCACGACCTCATCTCAGAAGACACACATTGTTGCTGCATCTTGCTTTGTTAGAGGCAGACACTTAGCCTAACTTACATCCAAGGAGAGAGGAATTTGGCTCCATTTTTAAAAAGTGCACTAAAGAATGTGTGAACATGTTTTGAAGTTCACTAGATCCCACTTTCATATATTTGAGACTAGAGCCATATTACTCTTTGACGTAATTGTAAAATAAAAGAAGAAAATGTAATCTTTAACTATCAAAAGCAAAATAAATTGACCTAAACATATAGCAAGTTGATGGCTTAAACAGAGATAGCCATTTATTTTTACGGATTTAATTTTACTGTTGCAAGAGCAGTTAACACAAGATCTGTATGCTCCACAGATTTTTAATATGCCATTCCGTACTGTTGATCTTAGCATAGTGACGTTTGGCAGCTCTTGAGATCATTCAACTCGCCTCATTTGCTATGCTCGTCAATTACTAACTCTCCTTCTCTCTCCCTCAGTCCCTGGCAACTGCCATTCTATTCTTTAACTGTATGGACTTAGTTAATTTAGGTGCTTCAGGTAAGTGTAACTGTAGAACAGTTGTCTTTCTGTGATGAATTTATCTGATAACATTCCATTATATGTGCATACAGCCTTTTCTTCATCCATTCCACTGATAACGGGCACTTTGTTGGTATAACTTTTTTCTTTTTTGAGACAGGGTTTCCCTGTAACCGCAGCTATCCTGGAACTCACTATGTAGACCAGGCTGGCCTTGAACTCACAGAGATCCGCCTGCCTCTGCCTCCTGAGTGCTGGGATTAAAGGCGTGCACCACCACGCCCAGCTGAGACAGTGGACTTTTAAGTGATGGAATTTTTAAAATGCTGCAGGACTTATAATAAAAGTTGTACTGTGCTTTACAGTATGCTGTTAACATGGGCTCTTAGAGATAGACAAGGAAGGAAAGGCTATGGTTTAATAGTGATATATTTGCATGTCAAGTTGACAAGGGGTCAACTGTGATGCTTAGTTTTGTCAACTTGACACAAATTATAGTCACCTGGGGAGATGAAGTGTCAAGTGAAGAATTAACCTCCATGGGAGTGGCTTGTGGTCATGTCTGGGGCAGGGCATTTTCTTAATTGCTAATTGATATAGGAGGGCCCAGCCCATTGTGGGCGGTGCCATCCCTGGGCAGGTGGGCCTGGGCTGTATAATAAAGGTAGCTGAGCAAGCCAGTGAGCAGCATTCCTCCATGGTCTCTGCTTCAGTTCCTGCCTGCAGGTTCCTTCTCAGCTTGAGTTCCTGCCCTGACTTCCCTCAGTGATAGACTGTGATTGGGAAATGTGAGTCAAATAATTCCTTCACAGTTGGTTTTGGTCAGTATTTTATCACAGCAAACGAGGACAGTCAGCATCATCAAGATTCTCCTCCTTAACAGAACTTGTCTTTTTTTTCATAGTGGCCATCCTGATAGGTGTGTGGTAACGTTCAATTACTTTAAAATAAACTAATTTGAATGTATAATCTAGAAATACCTATCTAGAAGATTAAAATAATTGTAAAGAAATCCTAAATGGGGACTGGAGAGATAGGTCATCAGTTAAGAGCAGAAGAGGAACAATTAAAAATATGAAATTGAGTCAAGTAGAAAATTCTATAATCTTAAATATGATCCAAACATTAATAAAAATGTATGCCATATTTACTTTTTAAATAAACATTGAGTGTGGTGGTGCACAACGGAAATAATCCTAGCACTCTGGAGGCAGGAGGATTGCAAGTTTGAGGCCAGCCTGGAACTGATAGAAAAAGTAAATAAGGTGTTGGGGAGAGAGCTCAGTCAGTAACGTGTTTGCTTTGTAAGGATGAGGACCTGAGTTTGATCCCCCAAATACATGCAAAAACACTGAGCTTGGTGGTACTCTTTGTAATCCCAGAGCTGGGGAGGCAAAGAGAGGCAGATCTCTGGCACTCTCTGACCAGCCAGCCTCACCTAGTCAGCAAGTTTGAGACCAATGAACACACTCTGCCTTTAGAAACAAGGTGGATGGAACCTGAGGAACAACACTAAGATTGACCTCTGGTCTCCATTTGTACTCTCACACATGTGTACATTTGTACACACACACACACACACACACACACACACACACACACAAGTAAATGAACATATTTGCTGTATTTACTGTGAAGACCTAGAAGCCATGACTAAACTCCAAATGATGAACATTGTTCCACCTAAATTGTGCTGTGTGTATAGAATTTTCAACTAAAAAGAGGCAGTCCTCCTTGGAGAAATGCTGGCTCAAAGCCGGGACAGGAAATGCAGAAGGGAGCCTGGAACCTTCTGCTGTACTGAAAAGCAAAGAAACTATCACAGACCACAAAGACTGTATTAAGAAGATTTAGGAGCCCACTTGAATGGCCTCCCCGGGCTGATGTCCTATCAAACATCTCACAATGCATGAGCTCATTGTGATACAAGTGAATAAAACTGAATAAATACCTTTGGATGATGGTAAAGCAACAGCTTATTATTATAGAAACTGATGAAAAAACTGAAGGGAAAGAAATAATGATCAACTTGCTTTTCCCATTTGGGCAACTCAGGAATTTCAGTTCTTTAATGCTGTAACCATTTAAAAAAATATTTTATTTATTATTTTATTTTATGTATGAGTGTATTGCCTACATGTATGTAAGTGTACCCATGTCATTCAGTGCCTGCAGAGGTGAGGAGAGGGACATCGGATCCCCTGGAGCTGGAGATACAGATGGTTGTCAGTTGCCATGTGGGTGCTGGGAATCAAACCCAGGTCCTCCAGAAGAACTGCCAGTGCCCTTAACCCCTACACCCTCTGTCTAGGCCCCTGTCTTAAAAATACATTATGTTATTTGTATTTTTGTGAATTGCTCGCATGTGTGTAAGTGCACCCATGTTGTGCAGTGGCTGCGGAGGTCAGAAGTGGGCATCAGATCCCCTGGAACTGGAGTTACAAACTGTTGTTAACCACCATGTGGTTGCTGGGAACTGAACCTGGGTTCCCTGGAAGAGCAGTCAGTGCTCTTAACCACTGATCATCTCTCCAGCCCCTGCTGCAACCATTTTGGAACAGCTAATTTGAGGAGTCCAGGGCTGGAGCCTGTGGTCCATGGGGCAAGCAACTGGGGAAGGAAGATGGATGTAAATTATGGAAGAGCAAGGACAAATGGGAGTCCATAAGGATGGACTGAAAGCCATGGCAGAGCTCTCATGCCGATGGCATGGGTGTCCTGCAGAAGTCAGGATCCTTTGTCCTGGTTCTAAGAACATAGTCTAATGGGCAAAGGTGAGTGAGTAGGCATGCCCTGACTGGGTGGGTTTCACTTCCCTTCAGATTTACTGAGAAGAGCCCTACTGGCCTGTCCTGTACATAAACATTCAGGAAAAGGGAATATGGGGAAATACAGACTGGCACAGCTACCTGACACAATGCAAAACCCCCATGATTATTACATCAGTGGCTGTGAAGACCACTAGGTGAGGTGACCACGGGGATGTGGTACAATGCTTCCCTTGACACATTTGGAATCCACAGATGAAAGTTCACATAACAGTCCTTTAAAATATCATGTGCCTTTTCGTCTCCCACTGTGATGCAATAGGGAATTTTTGAGCAGCCCACAAACTATTCTTATCAAAAAGCCTTAGAAGAAGAAGGGAAATACATAGACATGTAATCACCCAATCTAAAATATGGGAGATTATGTAGAACTCCTACATTCAGCTTCATTTTATTTGTTTGTTTTTGTTTTATGTGTACAAGTGTTTTGTCTGCATGTATGTAAGTGTACCTGTACATGTAATGACCATGGAGGCCACAAGAGGGCATCAGACCTTCTGGAACTGGAGTTACAGACTGTAGCTAGGCACCATATGTGTTCTGGAAACTGAACCCAGGTCCTCTGCAAGAGCAGCCAGTGCTCCTAACCACTGAATCGTCTCTCTAGCCCCATATTCAGGTTCACGAACACATAAATCAGAAAGAAAATCAACTGCAGATACAACAATAGAGGTATATACAGAATTTAGATTTTTAAAAGAAACAGAAACTGAAAACAATTTCAGTTGAACTTGTTTGACTCCATTCAGATGAACCAAATGAAATGTGTATATTTGCACAAACATACCTCAGGTTATGGCCTCATAACTCCATCATATGGTGAAAATGCCCCAAGCATAAAATGCTTTTAATACACCTTACCAGCCTGATATCATAGCTGAGCAACACAGCACATTGTACAATATTTGTTACTTAGCCCTGTGATCATGTGACTTGGAACCATGGCTTGCCATTACCTCCTGGCATCAGGAGAAAATAGGCACATGAGTCCCAGAAAAGGCCAACACTCAAACTTTGAAGAAAGGTTTCTACTGAGCACGTATGGCCTTTGTGTTATCAGAAAGTTGTAATATTATAGAGTCATTGTTCCTACTCGATGATCATATATGTATACATACGTCCCTACACACAGATTACTAGGAAAACTGGGAAACACATCCTGGAGGCCAGGAAGTGACAGATTGCCATTCACATAAAAGCTTGTATGAATTTTTCAAGCATGTCCCTTGCTGGCTGTTAAGAAGGTCAGACATGAAACTACAGGTGGAGAAACTGACATCAGAGACATGGAATGGTTTGTCATAGCACTAAGTGACTGAACTGACATCAGAGCTCATATGTATCTTCAGGAGTCCACAGGGACAGAAAGGCAAAAAGACCTTCCCCAGTGTCCTGGTCAGAGTCCAGGGTCCATGCCAGGAGACAGCTGGAAACACTTGCAGAGGGTAGCAGCAAATTTGGAGACGACTAAAAACCAAAGAGAGAAGTTTAAACTAGTGTCAAGAAAAGAAAATCAGCTTTCTCTCCATATAATCACTCCTCCCCCAACACAAATATAGAAAAGAACTTGTTTTTCCTTTAGGCAATGCACAATGCTCAATTTTCCTGCTTTTAAGAATTAGAAATGAGATTACATAATTATACTTCAAACACTCATCAACACAAAACCCCATTTCAATTGATGTGTTTCAGCCAAAGAAGATGGAGGGGTTGGGGTGGGGGATGGGCAGGCCAAATGAAGGCAGGGAGAGAGGTAGAAAAGATTATCAGGAGAGGCATTAAAATATTTTGAGAAGAGGATTAGTTATTATTCACTTGTGCCCTAGGCCTCAAAATAGATTTTTGCCTATTATTTCTGTCCTTTGAAAATCTAGACAACTGATTATAGAGCTAGTTCTTAGGAACCCAGATTCCTAGTAAAAAGTGAAGTACGAGTGTGCGGCTGGCCAGAAGACAGAGTGCAGACGGCCTGACACGACAGCATCGAGGCGCCGAGGTCATCTCCTTGACACCTTGCTGGCAGAGCTGGCCTCCCTCAGGAGGCAATAGCCCAGGGGTAACTCACCCACTGGCATAAAGGACAGGGGCCCGAGTGAGCTTTTTCACCTGGGCTTCAGTGGAGAACCATAGTTCTAGGGCTTCCTTCACTCAGAGCTGTGGAGCCCCATGTTCCAGAAGAAAAGTAACCATTCTACCTCCTAACCCATTGTCAGTCTTAATTCTATATTTTAGAATGCCTGATGCTTAAGGAAGAGAACTTGAACAGAGACACTCACATAATAGCAAAGATCCATAATCCGAGCGGCAGAAGTTCAGTACACAGACATTAGGGCTTTTTGAAATTTGTACTCTGATGATACTTTTGGTGTATTCATGAATTGGAGGTAGCAATAAGTATAGGTAACTGTGGTTCCAAAGTAAATAATTATTATTTGTTTATTATCTAGTTATTAATTTAGCAAACATATGTATTTGAGGCCTATTTTCTTTCATCTTTTTAATGGAGTTTTTTTAAACTTAAAAAAAGTGGAGGCTGGAGAGCTGGCTTAGTGGATAAAGGTACTTGGTGTCAAGACCTATGACCTTCAGTCCCCAGAATCCAGGTGGTGGAATGAGAACCGACTCCTGAAAGTTGTCCTCTGACCTCCATCCCTCCCCTCCACAAAAAGGTAAATGTAATTTAAAAATGTCTTCTCTGCATTGCAATCAGATACCGGCAACAATTCACTTACCGAGGAGTGTGGCAAATGAATCAGCAACACTGGAGGTCATTTACTGAGGCAAGATGCTTCCCCCTGTGTTTTGAATCACAAAAACACTGATCATGTATCATGTTATGGAGCTGAAAACCTTTTTTAAAATGCCTCAAAGGTTTTGTGCTTTATTTCCTTGCTTAGGTTGGAGAAAAGATGAGGTGCAGTGGTGTGCAACTTGCTTAACAGAACACAATTTCTGGTGGTGAGCAAGTACTTTATAACGTGCTTTGGGTCAAGAAGGGGCCGGGGGAGGACTCTTTGACTTAACATCTGGTGAACTTAATGTCCAATGAGGTGGAAAGCAAAGCCATCATGTGATTAGCCAATGGTCTCAAAGTAAGAAAGTGATAGCGTTGACATCTTTAAATTGCAATTGTATTGACCTGAAAATACTAGAACTTTCCATGTATCTAATAGGTTTTTTTATTGATTCAATTTGTAATGATTCTTAGGAATGATGCTGGTCTCTGGGATACAAAGACGAATGAGAAAGGCACAGCTTTGGAAGGAGCAAAGAAGTAAACAATCGGAAGCCTCCTCCTCAGCGTGTTCTCCAGATCCCCCAGGCCCAGCATTAGGTGAAGTTAAGGATGGAAGGAATGCAGAAGTTAGAGAGTTGAAAGTAGACCCCTGGGTAGCTGTATAGGGCAGCTTTGGTACTGGGGGATGTGGTCAAGGAGAGGCCATTGTCCTGGTAGAGTCAGCAAAGAGTATATGAGATAGACCACCTATTCATGAAACTGCCTTGAGATGTCTGTGAATATAATCTCAGAAGTGACTCTTATAAAGGGGACTAAACAACCTTGAGATTAAAGTTGAAGGTGGATGACCAGCCTCTCAGCCTGGCTACCATCATGCTAAGGATCCATGAAGGCTGGAGTGTCCATACCTGCACCCCATGGCAGACACAGGCAGAAGATGCCCAAAGTCCTTCAAATGTGCTGTCCTGGCCAGGGTGCTGACCCATCACAGGTGTTTCCTGTACTGAGAAGAAATGACAGCACCTGGCTCTTATCATGTCAACAAGCTCCAGTTCCTTCATTTCCTGCACCTGCTCTGATTCCATTCCACCAAAGATTTTCATAAGATGATGTGTTGACTCACAGATATGGTCATCAACCACTTAACAGTTATAGATTTGACTGTAAAATTACAAATTATCTTCTGGTTAGTTTATTTTCTTATGAACCTGATAAGCATGAGTTAGGTGAGCTTAGAGGGAACTAATCACCTCTAGTTCCAGACCAGCAAAGCTCAAGATCAGAAATGGAAATTTCTGAAGGAGCCTGGATCAGGCTAGTGGGCTGCGGGCTCAGGCATGGTGGGCCATGCTGCTGCCGCTGACACCAAGCAGGACAGACAGACGTGCTCCCCCTCAGAGGCTGTGCAGTGCCCTGCCTGTGCACCCGTGGCTTTGCATGCGGTGGTGGTTCCCCACATGGGGACTGAATGAGCCTCTAATGCTCAACCTGGAGGCTTGGCTGGTGGACTCCATCTTTAGCCCCAGTAGAACCATAATCCCAGAAATGGAGTGAATGATCCAGGCTTTGCTGCGATTGGACATAGCAGACTCCAGAAACCTCGCCGAAGTTACCATCTTTGGACAGCTGGTGTCCAGAATGGATTTTCTTGAACCCAGCATACAGCAAACTGGTCACATCCCTGTGAAACCACTCCACTGGGACCAAGGACGGAAGCCGTTTGGCACTCACCTGCCTCCATGTGAGGATCCTCTGAGGACACTCATTTGCATTGTCTTCAAATTTCTCAGAAGCTCAGGTGACCAGGGCAAGACTAGCAGGTGACTGCAGTGTCATCCTGCCCTCTTAAAATCTCCTCCATGAAGGCACTAGCCTCAGCTGAGAAGTGGCATCTGCACAATCCAACCCAGCAGACCCTTCAAATACAGTCCGGTCGCTGCCACTAGGCTGGTCACAGCCAGGTTTCTGACCCCAGTCAGCTCAAGGGACCCTAAGTAGAACAGCAACAGCTTGGAAAGGTTTTTCAAGGTGTGACTCAGCTGCCCTAAAGCCGCTCAGTCAAAAAGTCAAATAAACTGGCTTAAGGGAACATAAGAGATGCCTCATTTTGGGGTGTGTGAGGGTGGGGGACTGGAAGTGGGGCCTAGCATTCAAGAGCTCCACCTGCCTTGGGGAAGATAGCAAGAATATTCAATAGTACTTGGCTGCCAGAGGAAAGTGCTGTTTCCTTTCTGCTGTCCAAATAACAGACCTTGGGGGAGTGTAATTCCTCATTAGAACAATTTTCAGTTCAGGTTTGCAAACATTTAGCACAAAGGGAAAACAAAAACAGTCGGCAGCATTCTTCTCTTAACCTCTAGGACAGAAATAGAACCATAAGGAATAATTTCTGGAGGATTCTATTTAAAACAAAAAACAGACTGAGGTTCAAGACCAGGCCTCACTACTCAACCCGGACTAGCCTGGAGCTGGAGATCTTTCTGCCTCTGCTTCCAGGTGCTGGGATTATAGGTGTATACTGCCTCTTTCAGCTTGGCTCTCACACCTGGGTCACAGATGTGTCTTCATAGCCTGGCAACTGGTTCCACAGCAACCCCTGGAGGATGAGTACTGGCATTCTGGACCAGGTCTAAAGCCTGCTTGGGTCCAGTCTCATGGACTGGAGGACTCTGGGTTCCTCCTATCAAGAACAATCACAGGGATCTTCTGGGATCAGGCCTCGGAGATGTCTGTTGGGCACTGCTGGGTTGTGGCCTTGAGGACCTCAACAGAATACTGCTGGGTGGCAGCCTCACAGACCTCGATGGGAGACTGCTGTGTGGAGGCCTGAGGGACCTCCACCAGAGAACACTGGGGCTCTGCTTCCTGAGCAATGTCCTTCTTAGGGACTGGAAGAAGAGCAGTGTGAGGAGGCCTCACCTGTATCAGCATACCTTGGCCCCAGAAGTCAGCCACCCCTGCAAACTGCGGGAGTGGGGTCAGTGACAGGGAGCCATCTGACCCAGAGCCCTTTAAAAGTGGAAAGGCTTTCCCAGGCAGATCCCTTCTAAGCAGCTAGGATTTGCTGGGGAGCCCTTCCCAGTTCTGGTGTGTACTTTGCATCAAATAGTCAGCCAAGGCCATGAACATCTCAGATCCTTCCTGTGAGTAATAAGGTAGCTTGAATATCAAGATCTTAACTTCATATTCAGGGTCTCGCTACACCGACTCATGTGCAGCAGGGTATGTGTCACGTCAGACATGTGGGATGGGACTCTCTGTCCTTTTATGGGGGGCAGGGAGGACATATGGGTTGAGTGGCATCTTTGTCCTTGTGTGGAAGTTGGTGAGCTGGGGCAGTAGGGTAGGGGTGGCACGGGCCTGGGGCCGTAGCTGCTGGAGAGGCTTTCTGTAAGACATACCCAAATGGTGAGGATGCACACAGAGGTCAGGAAAGGAGGCTGCCTCTGCCTTCGTTCCTGGCTCACTCTCCAAACTCCGATTCCACCAGCCAGGCCTCCAGGTGAGCTGCTTTTGGAATCTTCAGGCACTTGGTTGTGGAACCAGTTGGGCAGTTTGCTGAGGTATCTGAGAACTTCCAATCATGTCTCTTCTTGCTGCTGACGCTGCTCTTTGGCATGGCCTTGCTGCAGGAGCCTGGCTGTAGGCAGTAAGTACACAGGAAACCTGAAACCAACAGCTCTGTCTGGGCCTCATTTCAATGGCTGCTGGCTAGTCCCTCCCCAGTCAGGTTTTTATTATTGGATTGTAGGCCTTGTTTCCCAATCCCAGAAGCCTTGCTACCTCTCCAGGCCCGGCAAACAAACGCACTGGCTTCTTAGTGGGCTCTTCTGGAAGCTGTTTGATCTGGACAGGCTATTTTTCCACCGGAGAGAGAGAATGGTCTTAAGAAACCTGTTGGGAAGCAGGAGGAGGTCATAAGTGTGAACCCAGGAAGGTGAGGACAGTCCCAGAGACATAGGAAAGATCCACCATCAGGACAGAATCTCTTAACTGAGCTAAGAAAGTTCTCCATGTTCATCACCTTGGCCTCTGAGTTGCCTCTCTCTGGCCACAAAGTTTCCAGATTCTTCCTTTTCTTTCTATTGGTTTTGGTTTTGAAACGGGATCTTGCTCAGACAGGAATTAAGACTTGCTTCAGTATGCTGGGCTTCTAAATGTCTAGTATCTTCTCAGGACAGGAAGGTAGGGGCTTAGAGAAAGCACCTTAATGAATTTAGCCCTACATATGTTAGCTTTTTCCCCAGAGAATCTCTTTTTGCAATGCCTCTATCCTCTAACCAACACAATTATATTTCAGTTAAGTTTTTGTTAACATTGCTTATTAGTTATTAGTCAAGTTTCAACTCTGGTGTCAGTAGTTGAAGCCTGTTACCCCAATCCAGCCAGAAGAGTTCCCTGGAACTCAATCAGGTCCCTCCTTGTACTTTCTGTAGCTCTGTAAACCCAGGAAATGTCTGAGAAGTTTCAGGTGTTTAATAGGGCCCAATAAAGTCTTGTGAGCAGAGTAGGAATTAAGAGTCAAAGAAATGTGGCTGGAGAGATGGCTCAGTGGTTAAGAGCACTAGGTGCTCTTCCAGAGGACCTGGGTTCAATTCCCAACACTCACATAGCAGCTAACAACCATCTGTAACTCCAGTTTTAGGGGATCCAATGCCCTCTCTGACCTCCCCAGGCATTATACAGCATGGGCACACTTACACACATACAGGTAATATATACATGAAAAATAAAAAATAAAAAGCCAAAGAAATGCGAAACCAATTCAGACAATCACAGAGTGATGTTATAAACTTCTGTGGGTAGACAGAACAATTATGTTTAAAACTGTCTTATTGCAATGAAGGCTTCAGTGGTATGTCTATACATACCACACTAGTGAACTGTGTACATCTCAGCACAGGAAGTTTATTGTACCTTTATCAAAGTGGAAAAAAAGAAACGAAACTTTCCAAGTGGTGATAATTTTCCTTTCTTTTTAGTGTGTATGTATGTATGGTGTGCATATATGTGTGTGTGCATATTTACGTGTGTGTAGGCACATGTGTATACATGTGTGTGGAAGCCAGAGTCTTACCTTGGTGTCTTCCTTGAGCACCTTCCACTATATATATATTCAGGACCTCTCACTTGGACCTCTCACTTGTTGATTGGGCTAGCCTAGCTAGCCAGCTTGATCTGAAGATCCCATCTCCACCTCTGGAGCACTGTGATTACAGGCCCACCACCACACCCACCAGGGATTTATGGGAGTTCAGTTCTGGGGATCTGAACTCTGATCCTCCCACTTGAACAGCAAACACTTTACCTGCTGAGCCATCTCTCTGGGCCCGAGGGTGGTAATTTTTTTGACTACGCTATTCCCAGTTTCTAGATCACTGTCTAAAATTTAATTCAATGATCATCAAATATTACAAGTATTATTACAAAAAGTCTTCCTATTTGCTTATTTGTTCATTTATCTTTATGGTCAAGCCCACACATCTACACTACAGCAAAGGGGCATGATTCCCAAAAGCAGGGATGGGCCTTGCAATGCCCTTCATGTAGAGGTGCCCAGCAACAGGTGGCTGTTGATGATTAGCCTACTGGAGGGCTGCTTCAAAGGCTGAGTCATCTGTACAGAGGAGACCAGGCTATCTTCTCCTCTCTCTTTCCCTTAGGTATGTCTCTGAACCATTGCCTTTCCCTCCGATCCTTTGCTGGGCAGTTCAAGTTGAATTCCTTCTTTTCTAAGAGTTCTTCAAGCTGTGTGTCACCATACAGTGAATTCTTTGTTATCACAGACTATGCAATGAAGTCCTATATCTTCAGTAAAAGGGATGGGGAGGGGCAGCTAGGTGGAAGGTTACAGGAAGGTAGTCATTAGGCAGGCAGCCTATTTAAAATGTTCCCAGAAACTCAAGCATTGAAGGCCTGACTCCTAGCAGAGTGTTCAGAGGTGGAGCCTTTGGAAGATGATTAGATCATGAGGGCTCTGACAGGATGGAGTAACCTATCGATAGATTAATAATTTGATAGCATTATTGGGGGTGGTGGAAAGGACCCTTCCTCTCTTTCCTTTCTGTTGCCTGTCTGCCATGAAATGAGCCACTTTGGTCCACCACATGTTCCCTTCCAGTTTGCTCTGCTTTTCCATCATGGCCGAAGCAATGGAGCTAGCTGACCATGGAATGAGACCTCTGAAACCATGAGACAAAATAAACCTTTTCTCCTCAAAGGTGATTTACCTCAGGTGCTTTGTAACAGTGGTGGACAGACTAATATTAATACATTCTCCTTCAGGAAAGTTGTCAGCAATCTTAGGCAGTTTAAGCTGTGCATGGGAGCAGGGGAGCTATTTTCTCAACTGCCGCTTTATCCATTCCTAAACAAACCACAATCCAGTCTAGAAAAGTAGAGGATGAATAGAAGTGTGAATAGGTGAAGATGGCCAGGCTTCGGCATGCAACACTCTGCAGGGTGCTAATCTAGCAGTTTCCCAAGTGTGTGGTCCTGGGCCAGTTTCCAGTCCAAAATAAGAAAGGCCCCTCCCCTATCGCGCAGACACCTGTAAATCAAACAAGCCATTGTACATTCTGTCTGTGCTCGTATGTACACATTCACGCATGTACACATGTATGTATGTGGATCCGCGTCTATTTTACTCTCCTTTGTATGATTATGTAGATGTTCATTGTTAATTGCTGACTTGAATGAATTAATGATGGAACTGGATCCACTAAATAAGTGATTCCCAAGCTCAGCGTGCATCGAGATCCTCTGAGCTGCTAGTAGAAAGAAACACAGCCGGATCCACACCCAGCTCTTGGCTCATTAAGGCTGGGGTGGAGTCAGAGAAAATTCGCATCTTCAACAAGTTCCCGGACGATGCTGAGGCTTCGGCGAGGGCTGCAGCACAAGAACCGGCCAGCAGATGGCACCATCACCAAATCCAGGCCCCCCGGCAGGTGCCGAGGAAACTGGGTCAGTTTGGGGTTCAGCCAACAGAAACACTGGTTTTCCCATGCAGAAGCTGACCGTTGTGGCCTGGCTCGAAAGCAGCTCGGAGGGGAGCGAGGGAGCAGCCGCTGGTGCTGGGCCGCAATCAGAGCTTTTCCACCACGCGTGTCTTTTCACTGCGGGTGCCTTCGGAGAAGACTCCCCACCTCCCTCCCAGCGTGCCTCTGCCCGGCCAGCGGCAGTAGCAGTGACGTCTTTCACAGCAGAGCATCAGCCTCATCTCTTGGAAATTATTCTTGAAGGTTCCTTTTCAGTGATTTCATTTGGGTACTGAACGCTTATGAATAAGAACATTGGACCTGAAGTTAATACAAGCATCGCAGGTGGACACAAAGCCCTTTTCTTCTTCAGTCTTGGCATGTGGCCTCCACTTTCCTTGCCAGTGTCCCCCACCATCACTACCCAGCATTTGACTGGGTGGAAAGGCCCGGAACAGCTGCCCTAAGATCTGAACTTGTGGCTCCTCAGATGTTCTGGCTACTGTAAAGCACTATTAGAATGAAATAGAAAACACAAAGGGGAGGTCTTGCACAGCCAGGACTCAACAGACCTTAGAAAACGTCGGAGGTGGTTGTGGGGAAGCTCTCCTCTGGTGAGAAGCACAGCCTTCTGCTGTCTACAGTGGCAGCCAGCTGCAGGTGGCTATTGAACATTAAAATGTGTCCAGGAAGTGCAAAAATGTGAACTTTAAACTCTCTCTCTCTCTCTCTCTCTCTCTCTCTCTCTCTCTCTCTGTCTCTCTCTTCTCTCGGGTATATGTCCCCTGTGTGTGTTCAGGTGCAGGTGTGTATGCAAATCTGTGCAGGCCAGTGGTCAACCTTGGGTGTAGTTCCTCAGGTCCTATCCACCTTGTTTTTTAATTAAAAAAATTTTTATTACTTTTATGTGTATGTGTGTATTGCCTGCATGTAGGTAACTGCACCCATGTCAGGCAATGCCCGCAGAGGACAGAAGAGGCTGATGGATCCCCTGGAACTGGAGTTACGGACAATTGTTAGCTGCCATGTGGGTGCTGAGATTCAAACCCTGGTCTTCTGCAAGAACAGCCAGTGTTCTTAACCGCTGAGCCATCTCTCCAGTCCCCCCCCCCACACCTTGTTTTTTTGATACAGGGCCTCTTACTGACCTGGAGCTGATGGAGTAGGATAGGCTGACTGGGTAACCAGTAAGCCCTGTCTCTGCTTCCCCAGCAACAGCATTACGAACCAGTGCCACCACTCCCAGCATTTTAAAATCCTGGGTTTGGGGATCAAATTCAGGTCCTCTTGCTTGAATTGCAAGTACTTCACCCACTGAGCTATATCTCCCTGGTGCCATTTCTTGAAGGTGCATTAGAAAATTTGTGAACATCTTTTAAAACTCCAATGAACCCCTTTTCTTTCTTTTTTATTGAGACAGAATTTTCTTGTACCACCAGCTGGCCTGGAACTCACTATATAGACCAGGCTGGCCTCATTCTCACAAAGATCTGTCTGCCTCTGCCTCTTGAGTGCTGGGATTAAAGATGTGTACCACGGCATCCACCTCACTTTCATATATTTGAGTCTGGAACCATCTTATTGTTTAGTGTAATTATAATAATAAATTTGAACAAAAAAGAAAATGCAATCCCTAAACACTTTCTGAACTGAGCTATCTCCCCAGCCCTCTAAAACCTTGTTTAACTTTAATTAATTTATTAAAGTATTAGCACAGTGATAACAGAATACTGTGGCAGATTGTTTAAGGTTGTGAAAAGATCTCTTTTGGGCCTTAGGGCATGTCAGGGCCAGGGCAAGGGGTACTTAAATAGCTCTGCCTAAAAATGTGTGAGATTTTTTAGGAGATGGGTAATCTAACTGGGATAGAGAGCGAGAGAGGTTGAAGAAGAGAGGGTCTAGTGATGCTGCAAAGGGGTGATGACGAAGCAAGTGGGAAAAATTGTCAGTGAAACACCTCTGGTGGTGAGGAGTGGTGGGTGGGGATTTAAAATAATTAAATTGCATTTATTTATTTATTATTTATTTACTTTTTTATTTATGTGTGCATGCATGTGCACACCCATTCATGCCATGCACATGTGTAGAGGTCAGGAGATAACTTGCTGGAGTTCTCCCCTTCTACCACATGTGTGGCGTTGAACTCAGATTGTCATGCTTGGCAGCAAGCTCTTTTACTCCCTGAGCCATTTCGCCAGCCCTCAAGGGGGTTTTAAAAACCGGAATGCCTGGTATTCGGTCTTCTTTTCTGAGCTGTGCGGCAGGAGCTCTTTATTCTGCTGCTCAACCATCTCGTCAGATGTGTCTGTAGAGAGAGAAAGCACGATGAAATCCCAGGCTGTCTAGAGGGAGGTGACTCCTTCAGGAAAGGTGACAGAGTGCTCTGGGGGAAATGGAGGGGTGAACTAAGATCAGCACAGGCAGATGCCCAGTGGCTGAGAAGCTCTGCAGTGGTGCTGGCAGGATTCTGGCTTCCCAGTGCAGGGAGGGTGAATTCAGAACAGATTTTAAGTCAGTTGTGAAGGCAGGGCAGCCTTGAACACCCTGGCAACTTGCTCAGAGCATTTTCTGACTCCTGCTTCCTGACCCCGAACAGCATTGCACAAGTCTGAACTGGCTGAACTGCATGCAGGCCTCAGGTGTGGGTGAGGAAGGAGCTGGAGGAGGGCTCCAGCTGTAACTACCCAGGCAGATAGGAAATAGATATTGGTGTGTTGTTAAATTTATAAAGCATTACATTATTTCTTTCTAGACCTTTGTATCTCTCCGTGGTGTCAAAAAACGACAAACCTCTGCCCACCTGCTCCCAATTTCTATAGCTGTGTGTGTGTCTATGTGTGTGTGCTCTTGCAAAGGGAGATGCAGCTCACGTGACAGGATACTTCATGTGCTGAAAACACAGAGCCTCCCAGTGCTGAAAACACAGAGCCTCTCAGTCATTATCTATCAGGTAGTCTTTGAGGATGGCTCCTGACTGTCATAAATGTGGAATAAACATCCTCCTGCAATTGATTCCTCGGCAAATGCTCAGATGAGGTAGTGTCAGCTTCCCTTCCCTGCCTGGAAACAAGAAGTAAATCAAAAATTACTGCTTAGCAGCCACCTGTGACTTAGCCACCCAAACCGTCTATTGTGACCCAGAAGGCTGTGGCTGGAGAACAAGGGAAAGGCGACCATGCAGGTTTTGTGACAGCAGTGTCTTCCTGGTCCCTCCGTCCTTTCCAGGCAAGGTCAGCTCTCCAGCTCCAATTCGATAGCTTGCTCCATCTTGCCCACAACTCCCCAGTTGCTTCTTACTGCTTCCTTCACCTTTTAACCCTGTTCTATATTAATCTCCCTACCTTCCTGGCATTGCCCACGTGATTATTCAAGCTTCCATCAGAGCAGTTGCTCAGGGCAACTCCCAGTAGAGGTGGAGCAAGCAGGTTATCGTTGCTGTGATTTGAAAGTATTGTATTATTTCTAGATGCTGCTATTAAAATAATTACATTACCTGGGGTAGAGGAGGGTAGGGCAGAGAGGAGAACAGCAAATTCAGCCTATAAATTGGCAAGCAATAGTCCATTGGTTAGCTAAACCAAATGCTGCTAGTCTAGGAAAAGAAACTTCAGGATCCTAGGATGTAGGGGAGAAGAGGATGTGTTAATAGGAGTAGGGTAGGGAGATGGAGGAGAGGACGGGGTGGGGAGGATTGAGAGGGAAATAGAAAAAAGGGGTGGTGAGAGCTGAGAGGGGCCAGACAAGACCTATGATGCTTTGTGTGGGAGAGAGCAGGATGAATCCTGAAGTTTGAAAATTAGATCAACTGTATTTTATTTATTATTCATTCATTCATTTATTCATTCATTCATTCATTCATTCATCTACTACTGGTTGACCTTGATTTTGCTATGTAACATGGGCTGACCTCCAGCTCATGACCCTCCCTCCTCTGGGCCAGGTGAATGCTCGGAATACAGGCATGTGCTCCTAGGCTTCTGAGTGGATTTTCTTTTTTCTTCTTCCATTTTGTATGTGTGTGTGTGGTGTGTGTGTGTGTATGTTGTGCATTGGTGTGGGCACATGTATGGGTATGTTTGTTTATGGGTTTGTGTACCTATGGTGGCCCAAAGTTGATGTGGAGAATCACCCTAGATCACTCTTCCACGATGCTTATTGAGGCAGGCTCTCTCAATCAAACTGAGAGCTCACTGATATGGCTAGTCTTCCTACCCAGCTTGCTCTGTGGAATCCCATCTCTTCTTTCGAGACTGGAATTAAGAGATCTGACACACCTGGCATTTATGTGGGTTTGGGGGATCCAAACTCTACCCCACTTCTGGGTAAGTCCTTTAACCACTGAGCACCTCTCCAGGCCCTCAAGTGGTTTTAAATGTGACTCAGCCACTATAGGTTCGACCCCAATCTCAGGAGGTTTATATCCCTCATAGGTAAGGATGCTCGTGAGGGTCACAAAAGATGTGTGTAAATCCCACACTTTAAAGGCACGTATATATGTCCATGTGAGTATGCTTGTGCATCCATGGGCACACATACACCATTTTTGCCTAAGGTTGACTATACTTCCAGCCTTAACAAAGGACAAAAGTAATTATAGTATGCCTTTCTAAAGGTCTTTCTTTCAGATAATTTCTTATAGGATCATCATGACTGCCCCAGTTTAATAGCTCTAAGAGACAGAGGGTCTCTAGCAGTGTCATTGAACAGCAGGGCTGGGCAGAGGGGTATGACTCTCATTTAGCACAGTGGGATCCTTAGCCCAAACGGGCTTTCATGATCACCCAGGCTCCAGTTTAAACCCTGGCATGTTTAGAGCAGCTAATTAGTTGGGTAGAGAACAACACATGCACGTTTGAGAGACAGTGATTGTGTGACATTAATTAGGAACTTGTCTGGGTGTGTGGTGTGTGCTTTGAATGCTGAAGGGCATAGTCTGCAGACATTCGAGGAAGTAAGCAGTCGACAGCTCTCCTGCTGTGCCAGGCCAACTAGGAGGGATTCTGCCAGGTTGTCAAGGACTGGAGACCCAGTTTCTCTGATGAAGACACAGTCACCTGAAATTTGCTGATTGGGACCAACTTAACTTGAATTGCACTTTATGACAGCAAGGATTGCACTTTGATTGATGGATAAGAGGAAGAGCACCCGGTGCTTGTAAGGTCGAAGCAAAAAAGCAAAAAGATGTTCCCAGAGGGGGGCAACACCATCAGTTCCTGCCCCCCTTAATTACAGCTACCAACATGATTTGTGCCAGGCATTCTGCTGAGCGTTTTTCCAAACTTGATCTCTTTGAATCGTTGTAGCTACTCTACCAGAAACTGTTTTTTTACCCCATTTGCAGACAAAGACTCCAAAGCTCTGTCAGTAAGGCCGAATGACTGGCTCAGGTGTGTGTAGTGGATACTGGGGAGTCATTTGAGCCCTGGTGTTTCCAACACTCAGGTCCTTTGCTGTTTATACCCATAGAACATTATCTGCCACCAAACCAGTCTACAAACCACCTGATTCCCATGTTGCTGACAAGAAGGAGGAAATAGTTTCTGGCATGACTTTTGTTGGGTAGGGTTGGGCTGTGCCTATGGTTAAAGGTCAGGTCAAGTCTCAGTGCATGAATTAGGATTGCAAGGGGCTCAAGTCATACTGTGTCTCCCTCTAACTGCTCCTAACCAACTGAATCCACAGAAGTCCACAAGACTGGTAAGTATCTAGTGCTGTGTCCAACGTCCTCAAAGGAGCTGCCTGAATATTTCAATGGGGTCAGAGTGGGAAGAAGGGTTGCAGCTGGGATGATGGTACCACAGTCTATTGATCATTGAGCTCCTACCATCCACCAGGCACTGGCTCAGTGGCCAGGCCTGTCTCACATGGTCCCCACAGGAACCCTAGGAGGTGGGTCCCACTGCATCCATTTATCTACAGAAAAGATGAGGCTCGCCAGTCTGAGATGCACAGTTATGACCCAAACCAGGTGAACATGAGCCTGGCTGAACCCCACCTCTAATGCTTGTGTTCTACAACCACTATTCTAGGCAACAAGTAAGTGTGTTAAATTTGACCACCTCCTCCCTCGCTCCCTGTGAGTTTATGGGCTCCCGGTCACCAGAGTTGTTTAGTTAGAGCATAAGAGACACAGCAGGGGAGGTGGTCCCACTAGATCTATCAGCTCCTGAGATCCAGTCTACTTTCCCAGTAGGCAGGGAAATGTCTGGGTCTGGACAGCAGTACTCAGGAAATCTTCAGTAGCTCTCTGAACTCTAAGAAGCACTTGTGGAACACAGTGGGAAGTGTTCATACCACCTCCCCCCTCCCTTTTTTTTCTGAGACCAAATAGCAAAGAGCTGGGGGTGGGAGGATTTATCTTCTCAAGACCCAAGACCCCTTCTCACAATCACTGCAGAGTTTTCTTCACTCACCTTCCAGAAAGAAGCCTCCCTCTTCCACCCAACCTCCCCTTAGTTCAGTCTTTCTCTCAAAACTCCCTCTGAATCTTGAGGTAATAAAACAGAAAGCACAGCCATTCAGTCAAAGCAAAGGCTTCATTCACTCTAGTGGGTTCTACAAGTATTTAGTAAATTGCATGGAGACATAAAAATAGATCTGAGGGAGAGTGCCTGATCTGGCCTCCATCGGTATAGGGGCTGAGATCTCAGCAGACCACCTGAGAGTGCCTGATCTGGCCTCCATCTGGTGTAGGGACTGAGAACTCAGCAGACTGCCTGGATCTGGCCTCCATGTGGTATGGATGGAATCCCACTGAAATGGGCCAACAGATGGAAAACAGATGATGCAGAGACCCCAAAATTCAGTGTCTTGCCACAACAGGAGGAAGATCATCCCACACCTACCACCCCCTCCAAGGCTCAGGGACTTTTGTGGAAGAGGTCGGCAAAAGAATGTAAGAGCCAGAGGAAGGGGTGGAGTGTTAACGGGAAATGTCCTCTGACTGTGCTGGCAACCTATAGTCATACCTCCTTCCCACACTCATCAAGGAGTCGAGGGGGGAGTTGGTTATCCCTTTCGCCCAATCAGTCGACCTTAGCTGCATGTGGGGGAGGGGCTGAGGATATATAAGCCGAGAACGCCATGAGGCACCTCTCCAGCCATTTTGTGTGGCTGTTGGGAAGTCACAGGATCTATATCTGTGTGTGGACTTTCCAGCACAGCCATAAATGGGGGGGACACGCACTCTTCTATAAATAAACCCCCACCCTATGCTCTGTGAGCAAGCCCAATAAACTAGGTAGGATTTTTAAAAGTGAAAAATAAAAAAAAAGAACTGAGGCAGCTGTTAAGAATAATGAAGAAGTGAGTACGAGAGAGAGAGAGAGAGAGAATGAGAGAATGAGAGAAAGGTGGTTCAGTGGTGTTGATGGTAGGTGCAGAGGTGAAATAAGGTCTTTTCTTCTGTAGAGAAGGAGAAGGAGGAGGAGCTGGGAGGAGAGGAAGGCAGATACCAGAAGAAAGAGTGGGAGATGCTGGTAGTGAGGAGGCGATGCAGGGAGGTCAGCAACGTGACTGGGAGACCCACATCTCAGGAAGTAATTACAGCTCATAGAAAATTCAACCAGTAAGCTTTTGCTGAGCACCGGGGGCACAAGAGTGATATGAAAGCGGAGGACCAGACTCCTTTGCAGAGCAGTGTACTAGGGGGATAAAAATAGCATGCTTGAAACAATTAGAGAGCAATTAATGCCAAACTGTCTGGTTCTGACTCAAATATAACAGGACTCTGAGTGGAGGAGGCCTGGGGAACTGGAATAGCCAGCCAGGCACTGGCAGGAAGAGGTCTGTGGAGTCTGGAGGTCTCAGACAGCTAATGTTTGAGGGGAGGGTCTATTCCTATCTATGCTCTGCTTGTGGGGCAGAGCACAACCCAGTCTAGTTCCTGCCCTTCCAGAAGTTGCCAATTATAAAAGAGAACACAGTGCTTGACTTGTAACAGTTTGGCTGAATGAATGACTGATTGCGGTCCTAGAACTTCTTATGGTCGCTGAAGAGACAGGAAGGCAGCAATGCAGCAACATGTCTTGGTCTACTGCATCCTTCTGTGCCTGTGTCTCCAGTCCATCTTTATGAAGACCCCCTTGCTGGTTCTGAGGATGGGAAGTCTGGAGATAGTGCTAACATAGCCTGCTAGTTTCAAAACACCTCTTAGCAGAGCCCCTTTTATAGCTTAGAACTAGTTCTTTTCTTAAAAATTTATTATTATTATTTAGTTTGTTTATTTGGTCTTTTTGAGACAGGGTCTTCCTGTAGCACCAGTTGCCCTGGAACTCACTATGCAGACCAGGCTGGCCTTGAACTCACAGAGATCTGCCTGCCAGTACCTCACAAGAGCTGGGACTAAAGGCATGATACATCATGCCTGGCTTTTATTTATTATTTTTATGTGTATGAATGTATTGCCTGCATGTGCACAGTACACGATACAGTACACCTGTATTGTGCAATGCTCATAGAGGTCACAAGAGGGCGTTAGAGCAGCCAGTGCTCATAACCACTGAACCATGTCTCCAACCCCTAGAAACTAGTTCTTTACACCATGCTTTGGGTGACTGCAAATTCTTCCCTTAAACACACATCTACTAAGTCTGTAAATAGTTTACACCTACTATATACTAACTAATGCTGTAGGAACTGGATAAAAGCATTGAAAGCCAGTGTTTTTCTTCAAAAATGGTTATTGTCAGATGGGGAGATAAATGCAGGCATTTAATTTGATACATAATTGTTTTCAGGGTGTGTTGTGCATAATACAAGGAGAATTGAAGAAAAGAATCCCCTAGCAGTCCAGAAAAGTGAAGGCTGACCTCACAAAAGAATAAACTGTCAGGGGTGGAACTGGTAAGTGGGAATGATGTGTGGGGCAGGTGGAAAGGGATAAGCAAAGGCTGGAGCATGAGAAGATAGAGTGACGTGTTCCAAGAGCTATAAATAACCATGTTACTAGAGCATAGTGTCCTGAAGGGGAAGTAGAGGCTGACATTGAACAGATCAGCAGGAATCCACTTATGAAGGGCTGTGGAAGCCATGCCAATGGGACACACTGTTCTTTTAAATGGTTGAGGGACCATTGAGGAATGCTGAGTGTCAGAATAACGGGATCGGATTTGTAGATTAAAAGGAATAGGGCGGGTGGGGAAGGCTGGAGGACAGTTGAGACAAGAGACAGAGCGGGTAAATGGGAAGCCACTAGAAACTAAGAGCTGTGTTTAGGGAACAGACAGCAGGGAAGATTCTGAAGAGCTACTTACAAACCAAAGTCATTAGGCCTTGGCTACTAGTAGGGTGTGAGGTTGGGAATAGGGAGTCAGGTTGACCATGAAGATGAGGGATGGGCATCTCATGCATGACCAAACAGTATTCTTGTCTTCACACTGCTTGGATTTCTCCCCTAATGCAGTCTCTTTCTAGGACTCTGGAGCAGTTCACCAAAGTAAATGAACTCCCCCTGGATCCTCAGCTCGTCTTAGAATCCTGCTTATTTGTTGGTTCAAACTGAAATCTGTTCTTACCTAAGGGCAGTTTCACCTACTTTGTGTCCTCCAGATCCCCTAGGTCCCAGTCAGAGAGATAACCCAATTCCAACCATACTTGCTCAATACCAATGTAAACATTGCTCCTTTAGAGCCATACCATCCTGATTCATCATTCCTTACAGATTTCATCTGTTTTAAGGCAGACTGTATTGTACCTAGCTCAGGTTCTCTCCACAACAAGACCTCCACAACAAGTTGTCATCACCCAACTTCTCCCTATATGAGGGTGATCTATAGAGTGAGCTTCAGGGCGACAGTCACTTCCATCCCACTTCATCCACTCACCTCTTTGGCCACGCTCTGGATTTTGTCATCTTCAGAAATGTTTTTTATCTCTGGAACTTTTCACTGAGTGTTTGACCTCTGACCAGTGTCATTCCCGTTTATTTCTCCAGCTCCTTCTACTGCATCTCATGTTTGAGATCTAATAAGATCTCTGACTGTTGTGGAACACTGTCCTCTGGCAGAACAGCCTTTGCTGTCTTCATTAGAAGCTGTGATTACTTCCAAGAGACCCTCTAAGGTCAGACATGTAGATGTTCCCCCGTATGAAAGAGGGATAAGGAAGGTTACTAAAACTGCATCTGAGATTTCAGTCACTCCCTCCTGTACCTTCCTGGTGGCTATATGTGATTCTGTCCAGCTGTCTGTGGTCTCAGGGGAGGCCAGAGTATCTAGAGTGTGGAAGGTTAGCTGAAGGGGCAAGGACTGCATCTATGAAGCTAGGGGGAAGTTGACATCCACGCTAGGGTGAAACTATTTGTTTACTTATTTATTTTGTGTGTACACACACATGTGTGTATGTACATGAGTGCAGGCACATGTGTACCATGGCATGTGTGTGGAGGTCAGAGGACGACTCTAGGGAACTGGCTGTCTTCTGCTACCTTGTGTGGTCCAGGGATCAAACTCAGGTCATCTGGCCTGCATGCAAGTACTTCTCTCTACCTACTGAGCCATGCCACTGACCCCTGGGGTGAGAATTTTCAGGGCTGGAGATGGTTTGGGGTCACCATCCTCCTATAAGTAGCCCCTTACCCGTGCTACTGAAAGTAGGCCCAAATAAGCTTGTTGTGTTTATCAAGCTACACTGGGTGGAGTCATTACTCTGGTCTGTCATTGGTGTCCATTCTGTCTGGGGGAAGCAGTTATTTATTCACACAACACTGGCCATTTTGTCTTTTAATTTGCAGCTATCAATTTTATTTATTCTTTTCTTAATTGAATTTTTTTTCATATTTTATTATGTTTTATTTTATGTGTATGAGTGTGTTGCCTGCATATACGTAAGTGCACCTGTGTTATGCAATGCCTGTGGAGGTCAGAGGAGAGCATCGAATCCCCTGGCCCCGGAGTTACAGACAGGTGTTAGCTGCCATGTTGGTGCTGGGATTCTAACCAGAGTCTTCTGCTGAGCCATCTCTCCAGCCTCAATCTTTTATTCTTAATTTACTTCTCCAGTCAGTGTCAGAATCATGATACATTGCTTTATCAGCATCTTTTGATCATCTCTGCCTCTCTTTCACCTTTGTTCCTTTTTTCAACAAAACTCCAAATTCTAGATCAATTCAGCCATCTGCTGCCTACCGTTTTTTTTTTTTTTTTTTTTTTTTTTTGTTTTTTTTTAAAAAAAAAAAAAAAAAGAGGACGATAAATCTTTCACTGTGATATATCAAAATAACTGGCCTTGAACTCACAGAGATCAGCCTGCCTCTGCCTCCCAAGTGCTGGGACTAAAGGCGCGCGCCACCATGCCTGGCCTGCCTACCTTTTTATAATGGTTGCAGACCAATCTCCAGAGGCACTTTTAGACCCGTTTCCTCCTCTCAGTTCCTACGCTCTCCAAGCCTTTCCAATTTGTCTTCTTTCACGCCACCATGCCTGGCTTGCCTACCTTTTTATAATGGTTGCAGACCAATCTCCAGAGGCACCTTTAGACCCATTTCCTCCTCTCAGTTCCTACGCTCTCCAAGCCTTTCCAATTTGTCTTCTTTCTAGAGATCTCTCCTGTAGGTCCTGCTATGGTTTGACTATGCAGTGTCTCCACAAAATGCTCATGTGCTAAAGGATTAGTTGCCAACTTAAAGGCTTTTCAGAAGTGATTTGACCATGAAGACTGTGACACCATCAATGGATTACTCCACTGATAGATTAATAATTTGATAGCATATGGGGAAATGGTGACATTTTTAGAAGCGGGGCCTCGTTGGAAGAAGTAAGACATAGAGAATGTGTTCTTGAGGGCTGTGTATTTCCCCAGGACCCTTCTCTGTTCTCTTCACTTTCTGGTTGCAGGAGGCAAGCAGCTCTGCTCAGCCCTGTGCTCCCTCCACGATGTCTGCCTCACAGACCCCAAAACAACAGAACCAAATGATCAGGAATGAAAACCTCCAAAACCTTGAGCCCAAATAAGATCTTGCTCTCTTAAACTTTGTCAGCACAATGAAAAGCCCAACTAACACAGGTTCCTTCCTCTCTACCCATAGTTCAAGGTCTCAATATTATTCATGTATATTAATATTCCACTTGGTTAAATGTAACTGCCTAAAGTTTGAAAACTACAGTTCAAAACCATCCGAGCTGCAGTCATCATATCTTTCAGCCAGAATGACGGTTCTAATATAAATATCATGCCTGCTGTCTATTGACAATATTTTAATGGTTTGCCGAACTCCTTTTCAACACATAAATAAGACCCCCTTTGATTTGCCTCTTGTCTACCTCTCCAGATCCTGATCTCTCTTCTGTCCTAAATTTTACCTTCTTCATTCTACTCTACCCTCTGTTAATCTACCTGTAGTTTTTATAGCATCTCCTGCCTACCCTTACTCTTTGTCTCACATACATTTCTCTGCCTGAAGCCTTTGCTTCTTCATTATTTGACTAATTACGCCCTGCAAGATGCATCTGATGTTTATCCCAGAACACGCTCCTTAGGACATGCTGAATACATAAGACCTTTACATTCTTTATTTTCCTATCTCACTGGGAGTAAGAACATTTTCTTGTTCCCCTGGGCACTCAACACAAGTATCCAGTGAACAGTTGTCAAGTGCACACATGAGTAGAGATCAGAGCACTGTCCTCTATGTCAGACCATCCTGTTCTTCCAGCCCTTCCACTATGGCTCTCTCCTGAGGGCCTCTCATGCATTAGAGACAACTACTTCCTTCTGCTCTGCAAGTACTGGTTTCCAAAGCACTTGTTCTGCTAAGAAAGCCTCCCTTGCCTTTCAGTGCAGTGGAAATGATGGCTGGTAGGCCCTACTGTTCCCCAGCAGACCTCCTCATCAGGGATTGACAGGAAGGTCAGGAGAGATGGGTGCATACTGTGAATTCTTTGAAAGCCCAAACCTGGCAGCTTCCTTGAAAGGCCCATTTTACTGCTCACAAAAATGCCCCATGTATTTCACAGGCTGGGACTCTGCAAAGACAGTTACAGCACCCTCCCTCCCTTATCTCCCTGTGGCATCCTCTGCAGTCATCAGATCTAATGGCTATTTTTGTTTTGAGACAAGTTCTCATGGGGCTAAGGCTGGCCTTGAACTCCTGATCATCCTGCCCCTGCCTCTCAAGGACTCAGCTAATGAACCCTGGTGCTAGGGGTTAAACCTAGGACCTTATACATATCAGGCAAGTACTTTACCACTATGTTTCACTCCCAGCCCCAGTCATCAGGCACAGTACATCTAAACATAATCACAATTAGGCTGTTCACCTACCAAAAAGACTTTAGTGCCTCTTACAGCCTACAAAACAGTCTTAAACTTACAGTATTTTTTCTTAATTATTTTCTGATACTATAACACAATATCTGAGACTAGGTAACTTATAAAGGGAAGAAGTGTATTTATGTCACAGTTCTAGTTGCTGGAAGTCCAGATCAAGCAGATTCATCTGGTTCATACCACACCATCACGTGACAGACAACAGGGGCAAATAGTGGTATCTGAAGAGGATAAAAGCACAACTGACTGCCTTGCTTTCTAACAACTTACGCTCATGGTAACTAGTTCAACTCCATGAGAACTGCATTAATCCCACTTAGTGACCTGGTTATTTCTTGGTTTCCTCTTAGTATTGCTAGAGTCAATTAAGTTTCAAAATGAGTTTTGGTGGTGGCAAACCACATCCCAAGCACAGCACTTGTCAGGAGAGGCATGCGGCCTGCTTTCCCAGCCCCATGTCCTTTGTACCCTATTGCATGCCTCTGTGTGTCACTTTGTTCTTCTGCACAGGACTGATGTCTCATCTCCATTCCTGCCTTCATTTGCTCTGTGTTTGTCCCTTCCTGTATCTTTCTCCTAGACAGCTCCAGGGCACCTCACATGGCACTCTCCTCTTCTGTAAAAAGCCCCAGGCTTTCTTCTCCTTTTTTTAAGGATTCCACCTCAGCCCTAATGGAAGGAATCACTCCCCTATGCTCTGCCCAAGAGCTGTTCATTCAATACAAAGAGATTTCATCATTCAAACATGGTACGTACATGCTTCCATGTCAGCCTCAAAGAACTGGCTTAGCTACTGAGTGAGAGTTGACATCATGTAGCAGTAAGGGAGGCAGATACATGTGGACCTGTAAAACCCATTATTTCTATAATAATAAGATAGGTTTTCTTGGCTTAGGATGTAGAGAAAAGAGTATTGATATTAGAGTAAAAGAGACACTGCCTCATCCTTAGAGTTTGCCTTTGGTCTCTCAACCTCATTTTCCTTATCTGTAAAACTGGAATTGAAATAAAAAATCTTGGAGATTTCCAGTGGAGATTAAGAGCAATAATAACAAATGTAGAAACCTAAGCATGATGTTTGGCACTGGCAAATAGTGCCGAGAACAGCATTAGCTTTGCTGCCCTTTCGATCTCGTAGCCCTTCAACCTTTATTCTCGAAATATATTTAATAATAATCTTTTATGCAAGCTCTGTCCTCACTTAACCTTTTCTCCAAATCTTCAACATCTGTTTTTTCGTTTTTTTATTGAATTTTTGTAAATTTCATACAATGTATTTTTATTGCATTTAGATCCCTCCCCTATCTGCACCCCTTTACTCCCTCCCGACCGATTTTATGTATTCTATGCCTATAGAGTCAAATTTGTGTCCCCAAATATCCTTTGGTGCTGGCTCTAAGAATTCCGTGGTTCTTGGAAAGAGTACTGTTTGACTTGGTTCCAGCCGAAAGCCGATGGCCGCTGCTCTTTTGGTGGATATCCCTTCCCCAGTTACTCCTGGTTTTTGTAATTTGTATAACCATCTCTTCTTTAAGTATTCTGATAACGAACTCTGATGATGGAATGGGAAACTAAACCAGGTAAACCTCTACCTTTAGCAGAATTATTATGTTACTGGAACAAAATGAAAATAATAAGCTAGACGACTTCCTCCTACGCATTTGGACCCTAATTAATAATGAGGCTTGGTTTCTCCCCAAAGAAAAAGGTAGCATGCAATAGATGCCCTGCTGCCTTTTACAGGAGTTTATGACTTTAACCCTAAACAAGGAACTATTGAAACTAAATTTTGGTATAAAGAAAAACTATGTGGCTTAGGGAAACTCCCTCTTGGATAGAAAGATTAGCTAAGTCAGTAAAAAGCTGGTGGTGCATGACCTCTGAAGAAAAATTGTCTA
>NW_008360328.1:4928968-4935185 GCF_000622305.1 Nannospalax galili
AATGGGGAAAGGCTGTCTATGGTAAAACAGAAACTGCAAGGCTATAAAGAAAACAATAAAGACATTGCTTGGCTATGGTAAGAAAAGTTTAATCATTGAACTTTGTACTTTCCTTTTACTGTGATTATTGAAAAATATTGTACACTGAGAAATACTGTGCAAACTCATGGTTTGATTTATGGTCTGATGCTTTACTGCTATTGTAAGCTTTCTAATTATAAATAAAGGTTGTAGAAGCCTGTTTTTTCAGTAGAGACAGAAGTAGAAAAAGAAAGAAGATATTTGGGTTGACCTCCCCCCCGAGCGGGTCAGTCAACAACCTCTACTAGAACTGCAGTTGTGGTTTCCGGTATAGTCATTTCTACCGCCACAGTTACCTTCACCCCTTCAGGCCCCAGACTCAGCTGGAGCTGGACTCCGGCACTTTGGTATTGATCCATCCACTGGAGCCTGATCCCCCTAACAAAAGTCACACCCTTAAAAGAAATTGACTCCTTCCCAGCAGTCATTGGTTTCCAATAGGTCCTCAGGTAGGGCTGGGGTTTCTTAGCCACTTCCCCATCTCTGTGCTGGTATTTTGTCTCGCTTGAGCTTACGTGGGACTTGTGCATGCTGTCACCATTGCTGTGAGTTCATATGAGCAACTGACCAGCTCTCTGGAAAACTCTACTTCCTTGTGGTCATCTACCACTTCTGGCTCTTACAATCTTTCTGCCCCATCTTCTGCAATGATCCCTGATCCTTGGGAGGCAGAACTTTGATATCGGTGTCCTTTTCAGGGATAGGCACTCTGCAACCTCTTGTTATCTGCATGTTGGCCAGTTGTGGGTTTCTGTATTAATCACCATCTGTTATATAAGGAAACTTCTCTGGTGACAGTTGTGAGATGCATTAATCTATGAGTATAACACTATGTCATTAAGAATCAGTTTAATATAATAACTAGTTGGTAGAAATTTATGTTACTTTCTCCCCTGTGTCCTGTGACCTGTCTAACATCAGGTTCCTAAGCCTGATATCAGTGTCAGGTATGGACTCCATCCTATGAAACAAACCTAAAATTTAATTAGAGAGTAGTTGGTTACTATTTGTGTCACTATTGCACCAGTAAGCATATCTTGCCAGACCAGTTATTGTAGTTCACAGGATTCACAGCTGGGTAATGCTGATGATTATTGCTTTCCTTCCATAGCACTTTCTAGTACTATGAATGCTATCCAGAAGAGATGGGGCTCTGAAGTAGCACAGGCTTGATTTCTTCTTGTCTGTTTTATAGCTCATATGTGTAGTATCTTCAGCAATAGGGTTTTACCATCTAGTTCTGATGGGTAATCAAGAGCGGGGCAGTGGCCAGTATTGTTTGAGGGTCTGTGGGACACCTTATCAACGGCTTCTAGGGAAGGAGTCCATTCCTAGCATTGAGGGTTTTTTTAATTAGCCTGCCTAGAAAGGGTAACGTCCCCCTCCTATAGGATAACTCCTTTTAATCACTTTTTATGATGACTATGTATATACACTAAGAAACTTCTATAGTGGTAGGTTTCCATATGGCTTTTTCTAAAAGCCTTTAGCGTTACTTATCCCTCCCTCCTCTGTCCTCCGATTCCCTACCCCATTTAACCCTTCCTAGTTTAATATTCTCCTTTCTCCCTTCATATCACTGCATTCTACCACCTCCCTCCCTCCAGGTGGCTATTTATTAGTTTCTTGACCTCTCTGAATTTTCAAATTGAAACATGCATATCTAAGATTTCAAAGTTAGCATCCAGCTGTGACAGAGAACATGTGATGTTTGTCTTTCTGAGTCTGGGTTACCTCACAAAGGATGATTGTTTTCAATTCTATCTATTTACTTGCAAATTTCATTATTATTATTATTATTGGTTTGGGGGTTTTGTTTTGTTTCGTTTTTTGAGGCAGGATCTCCCTGTAGTCCCAGCTGGCCTGAAACTCACTATGTTGATCTGGCTGACCTCGAACTCACAGAGATCCGCCTGCCTCTGCCTCCCAACTGCTGGGATTAAAGGTGTGCACCACCATGCCCGGGCACAATTTTTTTTTTTTTTAAAGAGTTTAAATGTTGTTTGTTCTTGGTCTTCCAAGGATCTCAGGTACATTATCAATTTATTTATATTAGATGTTTCTAAATTTCTGGTGTTGGCACTTAATGATGTAGTTTTCTCTCAGGACTAGGTCTTCATTATGTCCCAAAGGTTTTGGTATGTTGTATTTTCATTTTCATTAAATTCTAAGAAATTTTTTATTTCCTTCTTGATTTCTCTTATGATCCTATTTTTGTTCAATGATATGTTGTTTACGTTTCATGAATTTCTGTTCTTTTCCCCATGTTTAGAATTCTAGCTTTCTTTTCTTGGTGAATTTTTCCTTTAATGAACATGAAGTGACCTTCCTTGTTTCTTCTGACTAGTTTTACTTTGAGGTATATTTTGTCAGATATTAGAATTCCCACACCTATTTGTTTCTTGGTTCCATTTTCTTGGAATATCTTTTACCCTAAGGTGATATTGATCATTTTTGGTGACGTGCATTTCTTGGAGGCAGCAGATTGATGGATCCTGTTTTCTGATCCAATTTGTTACTCTCTGCCTTTTTACTGGGGAGTTGAGATAATTAAAATTGAGGGTTATTATTGACCAATGTTTTCTATTCCTATTATGTTGGTGTTGTAGTGCTGTTTTCTTCGACCTCTTTTGGTTGACTGTTTTGGAATAATTTATTTATTCTTTGTGCCCTCTTCTCCTCTGTGTAATCTTCTCCTCTGACCGAAGTATTCCATTGACTATTCTTTGTGGATCTGGTTTTGTGTACATAAGTTCCTTAAATCTGTTTTTACCATGCAAACCTTTTCATTCTCCATCAGTTACAACTGATAGTTTTGCAGGGTATAGTAGTCTGGGCTTTAATCTCTGTTCTTTCATGACTTGTATAATATTGGTCCATGCCCTTCAGGCTTTCATAGTCTTCCTGGAAAATTCAGCTATTATTCTGATGCGCCTGCCTTTATATGTGACTTGGTCTTTCTCACAGTTTTCAATATCTTTTCTTTGTTTTATATGTTTAGTGTTTTGACTATTACATGATGTTTGTAGTTTTTTTCTGGTCCTGTCTCCTTGATTTTCTGCATGCCTCTTGTACCTCATTAGGTATCTCTTTCCCGAGGTATGGGACATTTTCTTCTATGATTTTAGTAAAAATAAATTCTGTGTCTTTGGCCTGGGTTTCTTCTTCTATGCTTATGATTCATAGGTTGAGTTTTTTCACACTTTCTCAGAGGTCTTTCATATTCTGTTCCTGGCTTATTTTAGATTTGTGATTTTCTTGATTGAGTGACCCATTTCCCCAAGCTTGTCTTCAAGATCTGATATTCTCTGTGTCATTTCCTCCACTTCCTTTTGCTTCTTTCCTCTAAGATTTTTATTTGGGTCCCTGAGTTTTTATTTTAAATTTTATTTCACATTGACTTTTATTCAGAGGTTCTATCTCTTTATTGAATTCTAGTTTCATATTTTGAATTTTAGTTATTTCATTTAACTGTTTGTATCTCCACTGTCTTCATTCAGTTTTTTTCATATCCTTTGTATTCCTTGGATATATTAATAATTGCTAATTTGAAATCATTTTCTTGGGCATCCACTTGGTTGCCATTCTCAGGAAACATTATGTTGGGGTTGTTAATTTCTGTATTATCCATATCATCTTGGTTATTCATGTCTGTTTTTCTTTTTTTCTAGACTTGTGTGGTGGTTTGTCTTGATATGGGTAAGTGATCTTATTCTTGTTGAATATTTATTTATATTGTCTATGTTGTTTCTCCAACTCATCAGATTATGGCCCAGATGAGCCAGTGGTTGGTGTTCAGTTTTAGGACCATTTTATGTTGATGTACACTTTGGGTGAAAGAGGTGTTCTCTGTTCAGCTGGAGATAGGTGCAATTTTTGAGTTGCAATTTCAGGATTGACTGCACAGGATTCTGGATCAGTAGGGTATGATGGAGCTGCAACATGAGCAGGTTGGCTGGTAGGTTAGAGTGGGAGTTTGCAGATCTGAGGCAAACAGAGCTCAGATGGAGCAGTGCAGGGAGACCTCAGGGATTGTGCTCCAAATATAAGTCTGGGTCAAGCAAGGATCCTGGAGACCCAGGTTGGGCTGATAGCTGAGTGACTTACCCTATAAAAACTGGAGGTGTGTGCAGATCTAGAATGGGATAGGATCCATGTGACCAGGGGAAGTCAAAGAGCTAAGATAGTGGGGCACTAGAATGTCTCAGGGCCAGAGCTCCAAGCCTCAAGTCTGGGTCAGGGAAAGATCCTGGAGACCCAGGCTGAGCTTAGAGCTGAGATGGTAGGTCCAGGTTTTTCTTAATATTGTTTTGATCACTGTTCATTCTGGGAAAGCACTCTGAAATTCCCTTTACAAGCCTCATGATCCTTAATAGGCAAATGGTTTTAAAATCATGAGGTACTGGCTATAAATTCATAATAATGAAAAGTGTAACACGAATTGAGCACTTTCTGAAGTCCAAGTTCCCACTGAGTTCTTTATATGCAACACACTTGTTGCTCCTGTGACACAGGCATTATCTTCACATCACAGATAGGAAAACTAAGTTTAGAGCATTAAAGAAACTAGCCAGGTAGCTATCAGTTGGTGGCGCCTGGTTTAAAGCCTTTGCCCTCAATTAGTACCTTGTTCTTACACTCCCTGGGGTCTCTCCATAGCTGAGGACTTGCCATGGTGAGGTCAAAGGTGGCACTCAGGTTCTAGGTTCTGACGTGGGCTGTCTGCAGACTCCCTGATGTCTGTGTTTGGAGCTTCAGTATCACAGGGCAAGTGTCTACCTGGCCAGCCCCATTCAGGAAGTCCTCCAGAGGTGAAGAGAGTCCAGGCTTCCTCCTCTCTCCCTTTGAAGGACACACACCTGTATGGATACATGCTCTCAATCCAGAGTTCCTGCAGCAGATGTAGTGACTAGTCTCTGAAGTAAAGGAATCTGAAGGAGGGCAGGGCTTCCCTAAGAGTAGGATGCTATTCAGGGAGTGAGCAAGCCACACTCAACCTCTGCAGTGACACTTCCTTCTCTCCTGCCAGCTATGGAAAACATTTAGTACCTGGAACTCCTGCCAAAGATAACACTCGGGGTTTGGCCCAGTTTCACAGCTGTCCTTCTCTGGGCCCCCACAGTCAGTTTTGCTTCTTCAAGGCTGTCCCCAGCACTGTCTGCCAGCAGCTCATGTGGCTATTGTTGTGTCCTCTCTGTGGCCCCGATTTGCTGGGAGCCCCTGCCACTTGCCTCTCTTCCCTTCCATCTTCTTTCAGCCCCTTGGCCCCTTTGAGCTGATCCTGTACCAGGAACTCTATGCTGGAGGTCCATTTTGGGTGGAACTATTCTCCCAGTCACTGCATGGATGCTCCCCTCCCTCTCCAGTTCCTCCTCAGAGAGGTTTGCCTTTACTACCTTGGCTTGTCAGCCCCTTACTCTATTAACCTGTAGGTCACCCAATTTTATTTTATCAGGGCAATTTCAAGTCCTAAAACTGTCTTCCTTCTGTCTTAATTTACTTATTATCATGACTCTTATCCCAATAGGCTGCTAGATTCCTAAGGCTGTAACTCCTTCCAGCCTGGTGCTATATTTCTAGTTCTTAAAATAGCATCAGGCCACACTGGTCTGTCTGGATATTTTAACTAACAAAATGTGATGCTTATGTCCTTGCTTTCAACTCCTTGGTGATTGAGACGATGGATGTGTCGCGAGCCACGACTCTGTCCAGCAGAGCCGAGGAAAGACGACACAGACACCAAGGTGAGGTCCAAGCTTCTTTTTCTCTTCTTTCCTTTATTCTCTCTTATTCTCTCTCATATTCTCTCTCTTCATTATCTCACCCACTACTCACACCTTTGTTGTTCTTCCCTCCTCTCACACACTTCAGCTCTTCATATATCATTTCCAACAGCCCTCTCCCCAGCCAGGACCAATCAGGACACACACACGTGCAGCGGGCAGGCAGAGTGCAGCTCATTGGCCACGTAGCAAGATCATCAGGCAGGCAGCACCTGTTCGGGCTCACCATGCTTCAGGGAGTTGGAGTAAACAAGCGAGGATCACGAGCCTTGGCAATCAGCCAAGAGTTGAAGTAAACAGCACGAGGCTTGGCAGCCAGCCAGGGCGCCATCTTTGGCTGGCTCGGCCGTGCT
>NW_008360328.1:4935736-4937271 GCF_000622305.1 Nannospalax galili
CTATCATACAATCCAAGATTAAGCCAGGCTTGTGGCCCTCCTATGGATCCAAAATCTCTATCTCCCCTAGCCTGTGACTTTGAAAGATGTTTTGCACGAGAACTGGGGAAAACCAAAATTTGGGCGATGTGATCTCCAGGGCTTATAAGAGCTATTCCCCTTGGAGAGGACACCATAATTCCTACTTGGCCAATATAATCCGAATCAATGACTCCCGGGTGAATTATTAATCCTTTTAAAGTAGTGGAACTCTGACCAATTAATAATCCTACTGTATTTCGCGGTAGCGGACCTTTAAAGTCTGACTCCACCACCTGAATTCCCATTTGAGGTGTCAATACAAGTCTGGAGGTGGCGCAGAGATCCAATCCTGCGCTCCCTTGGCTGCATTAGCAGCTGCTAATTCTACACAATATTCCAAGTAGGCAGATTTCCAATTCAAATAATCGCCCCCTGAAAGAACAGCCCTACAAAGATTTTGCCAATCAAAAGGAGTCATAGCACGTCTAGTAAGGCTTTCAACCTGAGTTATAGTATAAGCTGCTTGTATCCCATAAGTAGCCACAGATTCTTTCAACCTCTGAATTACTTTCCAGTCCAGGGGTTCATGATATCTTTGATTGTTCTGATCATCAAACACTGGGAAAGCTCCATAACTAGGCATGAGATGGTGCCATATGCCCGCACTAAGCGTGAGACAGCTCCTTTCTATGGAGGGCATGGCTTCCAGACAGTCTCTGTCCCACGGAGGAGCACTAGGCTCAACCTTTTCCTTTTTCCTTTTCTTTTTATTATTAGTAATTCTCAGCTGTTCCATAATGCTGTCTAAATCCTCAGAATCATATTCTTCCTCCTCTACTTCTGAAGAAGCACAACATGCACTGAGTTGAGACGCTTCCTCTTTTGCTTCTTCTAAAGCTTGAGCTCCTTGAGCTATATCTGCCTCATACTTCCCTGTTTTGTCTGCTAAACAGGTCCACACCAAAGTCCAAATAGCTAGAGTACCTCTATGGAGGGGTTTTTTAGCATCTTCTTTTCCTAATCGCTCCCAAGAGGCAGCAGCTACAGACCCCTCCTCAAGAAACCACAGGACCTCTGCTGCGACGGTATCCAAGAATTTTTCCACCATCTCAGCCTTTAACTTTATCCTGCCACGCCTTAAAAGCTGCACTAGCGCAATGTGCACTTTCGCTTTCGAGCCGCCAGTACCCATTTTCTCTGAGTTGCTTCACCTCGTCCCTTTTAGGGAGCCTCAACCTCGTCCCTTTCAGGGAACCTCAACCTCGTCCCTTTCAGGGAACCTCAACCTCGTCCCTTTCAGGGAACCTCAACCTCGTCCCTTTCAGGGAACCTCAACCTCGTCCCTTTCAGGGAACCTCAACCTCGTCCCTTTCAGGGAACCTCAACCTCGTCCCTTTCAGGGAACCTCAACCTCGTCCCTTTCAGGGAACCTCAACCTCGTCCCTTTCAGGGAACCTCAACCTCGTCCCTTTCAGGGAACCTCAACCTCGTCCCTTTCAGGGAACCTCAACCTC
>NW_008360328.1:4937542-4941452 GCF_000622305.1 Nannospalax galili
TTGGGTCACGTAGTAAGATCATCAGGCAGGCAGCACATGTTCGGGCTCACCATGCTTCAGGGAGTTGGAGTAAACAAGCGAGGATCACGAGCCTTGGCAATCAGCCAAGAGTTGAAGTAAACAGCACGAGGCTTGGCAGCCAGCCAGGGCGCCATCTTTGGCTGGCTCGACCGTGCTCGCTTCCCACATGGATGACATAACAAGATTACCTGAGTTCAAATCCTACCAGGTAACCTTAGACAAGTGAGAGCCCCTCTGCATCTCAGCTGTCCCTCTATAAAGTGTGGAAATCACTAATTCTGCCTGTTTCTTAGGTTGTAGTGAAGGCCAGTTGAGCTGGTATACATGAAGCATTTAGAGTACCATGCAGAACTCCACAAGGACACACTATTACTAGCAGTGTGCGCTACTGCATCAGAGGCTAACCATCCCCATACAAATATGGTTCATGTCAGTTTTACCTACTACTGTCTTTCTTTCCCCATATTGTGCCCCTGGAACAACCTGCCCTTGTTTATGTGCCTCTCTAGGGGTCAAACAGAGTTAATAAAGATGGAACAGGGTACCAGACATTAACTACTCTCTACAGACAGAGGTACAAGTCAAGTCACCAGTTAGTTTTAGACATGAAACAGTACTGCCCCAGCTAATTTGATCCTGCAGTTTTCCTCATAAGCTGATTATTTTGATTAATCAAGATGTTCATGGGTAATGACTGTTCTCTAAAGGAACAGAACTGGTAGAATGAATATATTACACACATATATACACATACAGAAAGGGTATTTATTAGATTGGTTTATACACTATGGTTTTGGTAATCCAGCAGTGACTCTCTCACACCAGAGAGAATCCGATAGTTACTCAGTCCATGAGGCTAGATGTCTCAGCAGTTCCAATCTGACACCGAAGGCCTAGAGGATTTCTGGAGAACTTCTGTTCTACAGTCTTTGTTGGCAGCTGGAAGAAGTTGGTTTTAACGTCAGTGAAGGAATGCCACAGCAACAGCATAGATAAACTCATCAGCGAGAGGAAAGGCACACATGCAAAAAGCTGAAGTTTCCTTCTGCCATGTCCTTGTATATGGACTGCCATCAGAACGTGTTGCCCACACTTAGGGTGGGTCTTCTCACTTCAAATAATCTGATCAAGAATGTCCTTCATGGGGCTGGAGAGATGGCTCAGCCGTGAAGAGCACTGGCAGCACCTCTTGCAGAGCATTCTGGTTTGGTTCCCAGCACCCACGTGGTGGCTAACAACCATCCAGGTGTAACTCTAGTTCCAGGGGATTTGATACCTTCTTCTGGCCCCTGTATATATGTGGTGTATTTACATGTAGGCAAAACATTCATACACGTAACATTTAAAAAAAGAAAGTCACTCGTGTTTAGTTGATTCCAGATTAGTGAAGGAAAAAGCTTAGATGTATTCAAGTCATAGGGCTAGTACCATTGGACAGTCAAGCACAGTTGCCTTGTAGTTAAAAACTGCCATTATGCTGGGCATGGTGGCACATGCCTTTAATCTCAGCACTTGAGAGGCAGAGGCAGGCGGATTCTGAGTTCAAGGCCAGCCTGGTCTACATAGTGAGTTCCAGGACAGCTGGGGCTACAGGGAGACCCTATCTCAAAAAGACCAAAACAAAACAAAAAACCAAAAAAAAAACCTGCCATTATCTGCAGCCAAAAGACTTGATGTTCACAAGGCCTTTTGTAAAACGCTTCAGAGGGTTTCCTGCCCATTAAGCATTAAACTAGCCTGCATCATCTTTCTTGAAAATAGGTCCATATGACTCCCCCCACCTGTCTAGTTTTACAGTCCCCCAAAAACCTTTCCCTTCTTGCCAAGTTGGAATGAACTCCTATTCAGCATGTACATTTTACCTTCATTCTAGCAGCTTGCTTTCTAAAGTCATAGCTCATGCCTTTCTGACATCTGTGGGAAGCAGTTGCTTGGTGTCATCAGTTTTCTTATTCATCCCCACAGTGTTGTTTCTGTGAACTCCCTCACTCACACACCCCACAGACTATGCCCAACATGTTGGTTGTGGGCTGGTTCATACTCTGACTATGGTCCTCCTTGAAATCCTTATACATATCACTACAGTAGACATCCCTTCCAGTCTTATAAAACAGGTATCAGACTTAGTGGGCATTCTAAAATGATGGAACTAGTTGAAGAAACCCTAAATTAGAGGACTTTGGCAACTTTATCACATCTTTAAAATCAACATGAAACTCAGAAATCTGCCTACTTAGTTTCAAACTAAGTCAGACTATCATGAAAGGGGCTGCCCTCAGAGCCTGTGGAGGTTCCGAGCTCAGTGGAAGATGTGGGTAGGAACCCTATGGACTTGTTGCTTGCCTTATTTGAGAATGGTATGATCCAGTTCCAACCCCATCTTAGGAAACTGTAGGAACAGATGGCTGCTGGGAGGGGTAGAGATGGTCTCTTTCAACCATTGTGACTCTTGGTTAACCAGGTTCCAGTGAATGAATCCACACTGAAAGACATTTGGAGACACAAATTAGATTCTATGATATATATACACACATATATGGATATAAATTAGACTATGATATATATATATATACATATAATTTGATGGTATCCCCTTTCTGCACCTCCCCTGTTGCCCTCCCACCCAATTTAATGTACTCTATGATATATATACACATATACATATATATATACACATATGGGAGGTGCAGATAGGGGATACCATCAAATTATATTATACGAAAACTGCAAAAATTCAATAAAATGAAAAGAATGTTATGATCCATTGGTGTTGTGATAGGTTGAGACCCTCTGATTGGTTACAAAGTATGTTCCTAAGTCAGGCTGTCAACTTATGCTAAGTTAGGCTGCACTTAGCTATGAGAGACTCATGCATGGAGGCATCCTCAGGCCAAATTCGGTTTAACTGAACAGCACTGAGAATGGAAGAAGAAATAAGAATTAAACAGAAAAAAAGGTGTCAGTGGGGAGGGGAATTGACATACACCATAACTGTGGTGGAACATTGTACAGTCCAGAAACCAAGGGTCCACAGCAGCTGGCCAGAGTCCAGAGAAGATACACGAGGTGGTTTCATCTGAGATTTAAATGTTTGTGCAGGAACCAGGCCACACAAGTTTCAAGCAGGCCAAATGAAGAGATTTGGTCTTTATCTTTCCCTGAGGGGTGGTCAGGCAAGGGTTGAGTTAGGATATAATGTCATCAGACAAGTAGTGTGGGAGAATTGCCTGGCTGCTTTGTGGAAAATGGACTAAAATGTGGGGGAAATGCAAAGGAGAAAGGCGACTGGTTAGTGGGCTGGGCTGTAGTCAAGTACCAAGTGATGACGGCTTTGGTCACGGCGACAGTGAGTATTGAGAAACTTGAAGACAACGTGAATGCAAAAAGCAACCAGACTTGGTGAGAAATTGAATGTAAACTTAAGGGTTGTTTCAAAATCATTTCTGCTTTTGCCCGATTACCAAGCTTATATGGTTCTAGAAGAGTAGGCATTTAATGTCGCTGAGGTAATTACTATTAACGATACAGAGAAAAGAATCTCATCCTCTGAGGTGTCTCTATTCATAGTGCACACTTGAAATACGCTTGCCCAGGACAAAGCCGGCTCTCATGTACTAAACATAGATAGTATGTAAGTGTGAACTGAATGGGGCGCACAGAGCCTCCAGGCTTCCTGGAGTTGAGCTTTCATGGCCCTTTCTAGACTTTCAAGGACTGCCAATTAATATGCTGCTGTTTGCTAGGTGATAAGAAGCCCTTGTTTTAATTGAAAATAAATATCAATGTAGTCATTCACTAGTGTATTCATTCACCTATTCATCTGATTTTTATTGCGCACAAATGATATACAAAATGTTTGTGTTAGACAGTGAAGTGATGAAAGGAGGCA
>NW_008360328.1:4941704-4949067 GCF_000622305.1 Nannospalax galili
CAATGCAGCAAGAACCCCGAAAAAAAAAAAAAAAAAAAAGAAATAAACTAATAAAAAAAAAAAAAAAGAGGTAGAGTCAAGAGGACCAGAAATTGAAATTCAAGCTCGCCTAATCCTAATTGTCCAGCCTTGGGCCTAAGCCCCTTAGTGCTGCCTTTGCTGGAGAGCCCCTGACTAGCCTGGTAAGTTTGTCAGATTCTACCCACTTGGTTCACATCGCCCTACTTTGGAACAAGCCCTGTTGGTGTTATTCCAGGGCCCACATTTACCCTGGTAGTCAGAACCCACCCACTTGGTCACCATCTTACTGCTTTGGGACTAAGCCCGTTCATGCTGCTGAAGAGCTCCTGACTAGCTTGACTGAAAACCCATCTCTCCAATAGAAGATTGAAAGTGAGAACCTGAAGTACAGGCCAACTAACTATTCATACCTGATCAGAAAGCAACCAAGCTTCATCAACAATAAAAGCAAACTTCATCCCAGCGAAGGCAAGCTAGAATTTCATATAAGACAGCCAGCAAAAGAAGTCCATATGTCCAAGTCACAATGCAAAAACACAAATAATATGAAAAGCTAAGGTGTGTTCCCACCAAATCCATCAGACCTATAGCAGAGTTCTACATTGAGAACTACCCAGAGGAACCTCAGGGCACAACTTAAAAGAACAGTAATAAAGATGATTGAGGAATTCAAGGATTTTAAAGAACATACAAACAAGCAGGTCAAAGAACTCAAAGAGGCTAGGAATAAGCTCTTGACTGGAGTTCAACAAAACACAAATATACAACTGAATGAACTGACAAAAATAATTCAGGATTTGAAAAGTGAATTTACAAAAGAGGTAGAAATATTGAAGACACCTCATGCTGAACTGAAGATGGAATTGAAAAACTCAATAAGTCGATTTGAAATGACAAGAGAAAGCCTCACCAGCAGAATGAATCAAATGGAAAACAAGACTGGATGATAAAGTTGAAGATTTGGACCTGTAAAGCAAAGAACATGAAAAAAGTTACACCACAGAAATAGAGTATGCAGGAAATGTGGGACACCATGAAAAGACCAAATCTGTACATTATAGGCATAGAGGAAGGAGAAGAATCTCGGTCAATGGCATCTTCAACAGGATCATAGAAGAAAACTTCCCTAAATTAAGGAAAGACATATCTACATAAATACAAGAAGCACACAGAACACAAGAGCAGAACAGAAACTTCCCATAGCACATCACAGTAAAAACATTAGATGTCCAGAACAAAGAAAGGGCACTGAAAGCTGCAAGAGAAAAACAGCAAGTTACATATAATGGAAAACCCATGAAAATTACAGCTGATCTTTTAATGCAAACTATGAAAGCCAGAAAAGCTTGGAACAAAGTATTCCAAGTTATAAATTATCATAGAAGCCAACCCAGAATAATTTACCCAGCAAAACTGTCTATCATAGTGGAAGGGGAAAGAAAAATATTCCTTGATGCAAATAGGCTGAAAGACTTTATGTCCACCAAACCAGCCCTACAGAGAATACTCAAAGCAATACAAAGGACTGAAGAAAAGAATGAGCATACCCAAAAGGCTACATAAAGAAAAAAATGAAGGTATAAGTATGGAAACACAAAATAGGACAAAGAGCACAAACAGAAAATAAAATGACAGTAGCCAATACACATCTTCCAATAATAACTTTACATATCAATGGCCTCAGCTCCCTAGTCAAAAGACACAGGATAGTTGAATGGATTAAGAAACAAAAATCATCTTTTTGTTGTCTACAAGAAACTCATCTTACCTTCAAGGATAGGCACCATCTTAGGGTGAAGGAATGAAAAAAAAAAAAAACAAAAAACCCATTCCAAGCAAATGGCACCAAGAAACAAGCAGGCATTGGTATTCTAATATATGACAAAATAGACTACAAATTAAAATTAATCAGAAGAGATACAGGTGGTCACTTCATTCTGATCAGGGGACCAATTGACCAAGAAGACATTACAATAATCAGCGTGTATTCATCAACCTCTGGTGTACGAAATTCATAAAAAGAATACTACTGGACTTCAAGATGCAGATTAACCCCAACTCAGTAATAGAATGAGACTTAAATACTCCATTTTTTCCAATAGACTCATCATCTGGACAAAGAACAAACAGAGAAACCTCTGAATTAATCAGTGTGGAATACTTTTAAAAAATTAAAAATAAATGTACCGTATGGTCTGATTATATCACTCCTTGGCATATACCCAAAGGACTCAACATCCTACTGCAGAGATACTTGCTCAGTTATGTTTGTTGCTGTTCTTTTCACAATAGCCAAGAAATGGAAACAGCTTAAGTGCCCCTTAACTGTTGAAGGGATAATGAAAATGTGGTACATTTACACAATGGAGTTCTAATCAGTGGTAAAGAAAAAGGAATCATGAAATTTGCAGGTAAATGGATGGAACTAGGAACTGTTATACCAAGTGCAGTAACACAGACTCAGAAAAACAAGAAATGTATGCTCTCTTTCATTTGTGGATCTTAGCTCCAAATCCTTAGATGTGAGTCTATATCCTGATGTAACTGCAGGAGCCAGGAAAATGGAAGGAACCATGTAAAGGGGAAGAAGGAGATGGAGAGTGGGGGATAGTAGGAGACAGGTGTTATGAGGGGGAAATGGGGAAATGGGGGATACTTTAACTGGGGAGGGAATAGGAAGGATCATATAAGGGAAGACAAAAGAGAGATAATTAACACTTAGATGCTGTGAAAACCAGAGGGAAATGTATTAGTTTAAAAACCTACTGAAAAAATATAGTGCATGTGTGTTGCTGAAGGCTATATAACAAAAAACACAGTGCCAGGCAAGGGAATTCTCCCTTCCAGTTGTTGGTCATGGTAGTCCAAGAGACTCCACAAATAACTCAGGCTATTGCCATAGCTCTTGATTGCCTTCAGAACGTGAAGTTAAGACCCTGTTGCTGAAAACAGGACCTACTCTAGACACAGAATGTGGAACAACCAAGCTGGAACTGATCTGGAAGCCTCCTCCCTAAAGACTAGCTCTCATAGTACCACAGGATACTATGTAAATTGCCAAGAGAGAAACTAGTGGATGATTCCATTCATCTGTGAAGCCTATGAACCACAACAATGACCAGCTCAGCAAACAATCTCTACTTGCACAGCAGTGGCACTTTTATTCTGGGGGCAATCAACAACTGTCTATTTGGACTTAAGGCCTATTCATGGAAGGGAACTCATATGTGGTACTATAAACATAGCTACATACACATGAGTGAGATCACAGATCCTAGAAAAAAACTTTGGTCATATCCCTAGACCAATACAATTTCTTACTGTATTCTAAATATGTATCCTTATGTTTACAGAGTAGCATAGCTCTAACCACTCATCAAAGAAGCTTCTTTTTGCAACAGATAGAGACTATTACAAAGTTCCACAACTGATTAAATGCAGAGAATAAGTGTCTGTGAGATGTCCAGCCTTAAGTGACACATCTCCAATGTAACCTCTATACCCAAGACTCAGAGAACATAGCAGAATGGGGGAAGAAATAATATTAATTCATCTTTCAGCTCTCACCAGAGAAGCTTCCTCATGCAACAGGTGATAATTAACCCAGAAAACCACAACTTGTCAAAGGGCAGAAAATAAGAGACTGTAGGGTGCTTATCACTGAAAAGGATACCTATATCAAACTTCTGCCACCCAGGACTCAGGGACCATTGTGGAAGAGGGGGAAGAATGGTTGTAAGAGCCAGAGGTGGTAGATGATCACAGGAAATAAGAGTGTTTCAGACAGCTGGGAAGTTCCTCATATGAACTTACAGCAATGGTAACAACATGCACAAGACCCATGTAAGCTCAAGCCAGACAAAAATCCCAGCGTAGAAGCAGGGAAGTGGGGAAGAAACCCCAACCTTAGCAGGGGAATTATTAGCAACTGATAATTGTGAGGATGGAGAGTTGGTTTTCTTTAAGGATGTAAAACTAGATAGGTTAGCCAGGCTCCAGTGGATGGATGCACACCAAAGAACATTTGGGGCTACAACCTTGGTTTGATAGGCCTTAACATATATGACAGAGTACATTAAATTCAGTGGTGGGGGGCGGGGGAGAGGGACTATAGTAAGGGTGCAGATAAAGGAGGAAGTCTAAATATGACCAAAATGTATTGTATGAAACTTGCAAAAATTCAATAAAAATTAAGGAAAAAGAAATTCAAGGTCATGGCTGGAGAGATGTCTCAGTGGTTAAAAGCACTGGCTGCTCTTGATCTGGTATTGGTTCCCAGCATCCACATGGTAGCTGACAACTGTCTTTAACTCCAGTTCCAGGGTATATGATGCCCTCTTCTGGCCTCCATAAGCATTGCAGGACACAGGTGCACTTTCATGCAGGCAAAACAATCACATGTGAAATAAAAGGAAAATTAAAAAAAAAAGAAATTCAAAGCCCTCCTCAACTACATCCAAATGTGAGGCTAGCCTGTGCTGCATAAGACATTGTCTCAAAAAAAAAAAAAAAAAAAAAACCCTATGGTATAAATTATATAACATACGAGACCGCCAGAGAGTGCTGAGTTCTGGCCTCCCTCTGGCCTCCCTGTGCCAGAGGGCCTGAAAACACAGGGAACTGCCTGAGAGGGCCTGGATCCTGCCTCCACATGGTGGTGAGCTTCCCCTAATTGTGCCATACCCACCCCCTACCTGGGATTTCATTAGGCCCCTCTCAAGGTCCCAGGGCAGATCTGGCTTTGGTAGACTAAGGCTGAGAGCCTAGCAGACAACCTGAGGGGGTGGACTGCCTGAGAGTGCCCAGATCCTGCCTCCATGTGGTGAAGGAAGCCTGAGTGTGCCTGACTGGAACCTAAGTTGAACTTCTGTGGGTACCCCTGAATAGCTGATCTGAAGCCATCAGTTCCCTCCAAAATAAACCTGAGAGAACCTGAACCCCGTACCAACCAACTTTACATAACCAATAAAGAAAGGATCTAGGCACCCCAATAATACAAATAGAAGCATAATTCAACTTAATTCTCATAGCAGAATCATTAACAACAAAAGAAATTCACATGCCAAAATTACAATGAAAGAATAATAAAATAGAAAGCCAAAACACGCAATATGCCCCCATCAAACTCCATCAATCCTGTAAAAGAGTTCCACAAGGAGAACCCTCTAGAGATAACCCAGGACACTGAATTTAAAAGGAAAATCATAAATATGATCAAGGAATTCAATGAATCTCAAGAACACACGAACAAACCAATCAAAGAACTAAGAGAAGATAGGGATAAACTTCTGAATGAATTCACAAAAGAGATGGGAACCTTGAGGAAAACTCAGGCAGAAATGAAGAAGGAAGTGCAAAACTCAATAAGTCAACTTGAAACAACAGGGAAAGCCTCACTGCTAGAATGAATGAAATGGAAAACAGAGTATCAACACTGGAGGATAAAGTTGAAGAAATGGACCACTCAAGCAAAGAGTATGGAAAATTAAAAAAATACAGGAATGGAATATGCAAGAGATATGGGACACCATGAAAAGAACAAATATACAGATCATAGGAATAGAGGAAGGGGAAGAATTTCAGGTTAATGGTATTGACCAGATCTTAAACAGGATTGCAGAAGAGAATTTCCTGAGATTAAGGAAAGACATCCCCATACAAATACAGGAAGCACATAGAACACTAAATAAACAGGATCAGAAAAGAAACGCCCCATGACATATCATAGCAAAAGCACGAAATGTACAGAACAAAGAGAGAATACTGAAAGCAGCAAAAGAAAAACAACAAGTCACATACAAAGGAAAGCCCATCAGAATTACAGCTGACTTATCAATGCAAACTATGTAAGCCAGGAGAGCCTGGACCAAGGTATTTCCAGTTCTACATGACAATAGATGCCAGCCCAGAATACAACACCCGGCAAAAATGTTTATTATAGTTGAGGGGGAAAGAAAAATCCTCCATGACATGAATAGCCTGAAGAATACATGTCCACAAAACCAGCCCTTCAAAGAGTACTTGAAGCAATACAGAGAGCAGAGAGAGGAAACAACTATAGAGAACACAAACAGCAATCAAAATGATGGCAACCAATACACACCTTTCAATAATAACCTTATATATCAATGGACTGAACTTCCCCCTTAAAAGACACAGGCTAAGGGAATGGATTAAGAAACAAAATCCATCTCTTTGCTGTCTGTAAGAAACCCATCTCACCTTCAAGGACAGGCACTATCTTAAGGTAAAAGAATGGAAAACAATACTCCAAGCAAGTGGCACTAAGAAACAAGAAAGGGTTGCAATTCTAATATCTGACAAAATAGACTTTAAAGTTAAACTAGTAAATAGAGATAAGGAGGGTCACTTTATTCTGATCAAAGGAACAGTTAACCAAGAAGATACTATGATCCTTAAGATATATGCACCAAACTCTGGTGCACTCAAAATCATAAAAGCAACACTACAGGACTTTAAGACACAGATTAACTCCAACTCAGTAATAGTAGGGGACTTCAACACCCCACTGTTTCCATTAGACAGGTCAACTGTGTTGGGGAACCCTGCTGTTAATGTTGGCTCCTTTCTCAGCAGGGTCTTCCTGCCTGACTTACCTGGAAAGTGACGCCAAGCACGGATGCTTGGCCTCATTTGAAACATGACCTTTGGCATAGTTACCTGCAATAAAACTGCCCCTAATTATATGATAATTAGGCATTGCCTGATGATAGGATCCTGCTACCACATGTAAATAAAGCATACTATGAGCACCTATCAGCTGAAGCATTGGCTGCTGCCTCCACACTATATTTTCCCCGACCCCCACTGAATAAACGGAGCTGTTTCACTGAGTCTGGAGCTGTTTGTATCACTGAACATGTCTCCCCTGAAGGGCTTTCTTCCATCAGTGCTCACTGGCTGTCCCTGACCCCGTACATTGCTTTTGCTCCCTTTGTCCTCGTGGACCAGTGGCCAACAACCCACAAGGGAAGGGGAAACCCCACAAACTGGACAAAGAATAAATAGAGAGACATCTGATTTAAATGATACCATACATCAAATGGACCAAATGGACATCTTTCAAATATTCCACCAAAACACCAAAGAATACACTTTCTATTTAGCACCCCCATGGACCTTTTTAAAAAATTGACCACTTTCTGGGCCACAAAACAAACCTCAACAAATACAAAAAAATTGAAATAACTCCATGCATTCTACCAGACAACAATGCAATAAAGCTCAAAATCAACACTGGATGAAGCCCTAGTCATTACACGGACTCATGGTGATTAAATAACACACTCCTAAACAATGAGTGGGTAAAGGGGAAATTAAG
>NW_008360328.1:4949211-4951604 GCF_000622305.1 Nannospalax galili
AATAATTCCATGCATTCTATCAGACCACAAAGCAATAAAGCTCAAAATCAAAACTGGAAGAAGCCCTAGTCACTACACCAACTCGTACCAATTGAGCAACACACTCCTAAACAGTGAGTGGGTCAAAGGAGAAATTAAAAAGAAATTAAAATATTCCTGGAATTCAACCAAAAGGATAATACAACACAACACAACCTCTGGGACACATGAAAAGCAGTCCTAAGAGGGAAGTTTATAGCTCTAAATGCTTACAGCAAAAAATTGGAAAGAGCCCAAATAAATTACCTAACACTGCAACTCAAGGCACTGGAAAGGCAAGAACAAATGAAACCCAAATTCAGCAGAAGAGAAGAAATAACAAAAAACAAAGCAGAAATTAATGAAATAGGAACAAAGAAAACAAAGAATATACAAAGAATCAATGAATATAAGAGCTGATTCTTTGAAAAGCTCAACAAGATAGACTTTTAGCCAAGGTAACCAAAAGAAAGAAAGAGCAAATCCAAATGAACAAAATCAGAAATGAAAGGGGAAACATCACAACAGACACCCAAAAGATCCAAACCATTATAAGGGAACATTTTAAAAACCTATGCACTATTAAGTTTGAAAATCTAAAAGAAATGGATGGATAGCTAAAATCATGGGAACCACCAAAGCTAAACTAAGAAGAGATCAACAGCTTAACCAGACCCATAATATATAAGGACATTTAAGGAGTAATACAAGCCTCCCGACTAAAAAAAACCCAGGCCCAGATGGATTCAGTAGAATTCTAGACATTTAAAGAAGACCTCCAACCAATACTACTTAAAATATTCAAAATTATAGAAACAGAGGGAGAACTCCCAAATTCTTTCTATGAAGCCAGCATTACTGTAATACCCAAACCAGGTAAAGACACAACCAAAAACGAAAACTATAGACCCACATCCTTAATGAACATAGATGCAAAAATTCTCAACAAAATACTTAATATGCTGCATACAGACACACATCAGAAAGATCATTCACCATGATCAAGTAGGCTTTATTCAAGAGATGCAGGGATGGTTCAATATATGCAAGTCAATAAATGTCATTAATCATATAAATGGACTGAAAGAGAAGAACCACATTGTCATCTCAATAGATGCAGAAAAATCTTTTGACAAAATTCATCATGGATTTATGTTCAACGTTGTGCTGGATAGCTTTAGTGTCAACTTGACACACCTGGGTTGAGGGAGCCTCAGTTGGGGAATTGCCTCTATTGGACTGGCCTGTGGCAAACTGGAGAAAAACTGGAAGCATTCACATTAAAATCAGGAACCAGACAAGGATGTCCACTATCTCCATTCCTTTTCAACATAGTGCTTGAAACTCTTACTAGAGTAATAAGACAGGAGAAGGAAATTAAAGGAATACTAATTGGAAAAAAAGAGGTCAAACTGTCACTTTTTGCAGATGATATACTATACCTAAGAGATCCCAAAAGTTCCATCAGAAAAGTTCTAGAACAGATCAACACTTTCAGTATAGTGGCAGGGTATAAAATGAATCTACAAAAATCAGTAGCCTTTCTATATGCCAATAACAAGCAATTGGAGAAAGAGCACATGGAAACACTCCCCTTCACAATAGCTGCAAAAAAATAATATCTCGGAATAAACCTCACCAAAGACATTAAAGATCTCTACATTGAAAATTTTAAATCCTTAAAGAAAGAGATTGAGGAAGACATCAGAAGATGGAAGGACCTCCTATGCTCCTGGATTGGAAGAATTAATATTGTGAAAATGACCATCCTACCAAATGCAATACATAGATTCAATGCAATCCCAATCAAAATCTCCGTGACATACTTCACAGAATTAGAAAAAAAATCCTTAAATTCATATGGAAGCAAAATAGACTCCAGATAGCCAAAGCAATCCTGAGCCCAAAGAGCAGCACTAGGGGAATTATCATACCAGATCTCAAACTATATTACAGAGCTATAGTCATAAAAGCAGCATGATACTGGTACAAAAATAGGCACACCGATCAATGGAACATCATTGAAGGTTCAAACCTGAGTACATGCAATTTCAGCCACCTCATATTTGACAAAGGTGCCAAGAACACACAATGGAGGAAAGACAGCATATTTAACAAATGGTGCTGGCAAAACTGTATCTCCACCTGTAGAAAACTGAAACTAGATCCTTATTTTTTGCCTTGCACAAAAGTCAATTCCAAGTGGATCAAAGACCTCAGTGGGAAACTGGAAACTCTATTAGAAGAAAATATTGGCAGTAACTTACAAGATATAGGTGTAGGAAAGGATTTTCTAAATTGGACAGAAGATGGTCAGGAATTAAGATCAGCCATCAACAAGTGGGACCTCATTAAACTAAAAAGCTTCTGTACAG
>NW_008360328.1:4951703-4952095 GCF_000622305.1 Nannospalax galili
CACTCATACATATAAAATAAAAATAATAAATAAAATATATTTTTTAAAAAGCTTCTGTACAGTGAAAGAAACAATGAAACAAGTGAAGAGAAACCCCACAGAATGGTAAAAAATCTTCATCAGTGACACATCTGACTGAGGTTTTAACATCCAGAATATATAAAGAACTCAAAAAACAAAGAATGGAGAAACCAAATGACCCAGTGAAAAGGTGGGTTAAAGATCTAAACAGAGAGTTCTCAAAGGAAGAAATAAAGATGGCTAAGAAACATCTCAAAAAGTGTTCAACATCATTAGTAATTAGGGAAATGCAAATTAAAACCACCCTAAGGTATCACCTTACCCCAATCAGACTGGCTAGGAACAAGAGAACAAATGATACCAAATGCTGG
>NW_008360328.1:4952130-4953908 GCF_000622305.1 Nannospalax galili
ACTGCTGGTGGGATTGCAAACTCATGCAGCCTCTATGGAAAACAGTGTGGAGAACTCTTAAAAAACTAAAAATGAACCTACCATATGACCCGGTTATACCACTCCTTGGCATATACCAAAGAAGTCACTATCGTAGAGACACTTGTACAACTATGTTTGTTGCTGCTCTTTTCACAATAGCTAAGAGAGGGAAGCACTCTAAGTGTCCTTTAGCTGATGAGTGGTTAACAAAAATGTGGTGTATTTACACAATGGAGTTCTATTCAGCAGTAAAGAAAGATGAAATAATGAAATTTCCAGGTAAATGGATGGATCTAGAAACTGTTATACTAAGTGAAGTAACACAGATACAGAAAAATAAACGAAGTATATTCTCCCTCCTATGTGGATCCTAGAACCAAATCCTTTTAAATTCCAGGTCATTTCAGTAAGATGATGATATATAGAAGTCCCTTCTGCATGAAATAACTACCATCATCATGACTTCAGCTGAGCCTGATCTCTAAACATAGTCACAATTGGGCTTGATGACAGTTGTGCTCGTTCATTAAAGGAGGGCCAAGCAGGGACATTGGACCCTCACCGGATTATCTAGCCACTCTTCCCAGCCAACTGTATGTCATTTGGCCCTAAGCACGCATGGTCTCCTGGATTTGGGAAGGCTAAAGTATACAACCTAGGGAAGGTTAGGAAGAGCAGGCTTGACCCATGCTGGATAAAGTCTTTCCAGTGTGCATACCCTCAGGTCATATACACACCTCAGCAACCCCTCAGTTATCTTGGAAAGTAAGCTCAATAAATACATTGGTTCCCCAGTAAAACTTTAATCAAACATTGGCTTGACACTAGAACCTTAAAAGGGAATAAGCATTGCTTGGCATCCCCAGGAAAATAAGTTTCACAACTGAAGGAAAATTTATTTGTTAATGCTATTATGTCTCATAATTATTTTTTTTAAAAAAGAAAATGAGAATGTAAAAGATGTTAAAAGAATATGGGAATGAAGATATTTTCCAAAATAGAAAAAATGAGAAACCCTCAGCAAGTGATGAAGGTCTGTATAGGTTTGTTATGATATATAAAGGATGAGACAAAAATAATATACACATAATCTTAAAATTTTTATGATCATAGTTTAGTCAACTAGTTTAAGAAACAAAATATAAATCTAGTCAATGTTTATCTGAGAATATTTGGTTCTTTACCTAAGCCTTATCTACATAGCACATGATAATTAAAAGTACCAGGCTGGGGGAACTAACCTTATTGAAAGTTTAACAGCCATACTTTGAGGCCTATACTAATCTGGTCAGAGGGACTTAAAGGACAGTTTTTGCCCCTTGCCCTCCAGGGGACTATGGAGCATCTCTCAAAATGTCCTGTCCTGGTGAGCCACCTGCCCCCTTGTTCAGGGAGGCCATGGAAATCCACGAGATGGACTTGAACCAGAGTCCAGTCTATAAAGAGGTGGGTCAACTCAGAGGAAACCTCATTTATTCTTCCAAGTGAAGCCAGACATGTTCGAGCAGGACCTTTGACTTATCTTCGCATAGATGGAACTGGTAAAAGAAAGGAACCAGGAGCTCCTTCAAAGCCCATGTGACCCCTGAGGAACAGATCCTCAAATGACCTTAAGTGTAAAAATAAATTGATTTATTTGGGCCAACTGTATGGTCTTAAACACCCAAAAGGAAAGTATAACCAAAGAGTAAAGTCATCAGTATATTTCTTTAAGAGTTCAAGGGATTACACTTCCCAGATATCAGGCTTAAGTCTGT
>NW_008360328.1:4954229-4954769 GCF_000622305.1 Nannospalax galili
GACTCTCATATGAACATTTGAAAATTGCCCTGTTCTGACTTTTTTCTAGTTCCCTGTCTAGAACTTGTGATGCTAATTACTCTCACCTTTCTTTCTCCTTCACATCTCCTATTCACGATTCAAGGGCTTTCTTTTCCCCCTAGAGATAACAGTTATGCAATTTGGGAGTCTTTTAGATAGACCCACAGAGGGGTACTCCAATTGCCTCACCCTGTATTCCTGTTCAGCATGGAAGAAGCTGGAGTGCTCTGCACTCTATTGGCGATTTGGGTAACTTCTTCAGGGGATGGTGTAATAAGAATAGGCGGTAGGAATTGGCTAGGCAGTTAGGGTAAAAAGATCCTAAAGAAAAGCAGCCAGTTTCTTGGTTAAAAGACAAAATGTCATTGGGCCTCTAAGCAACATAACTCTGTTCCAAAACCCAAAAATGTTGAAAGTATTTGGGAGCTTGTATCTAACCCTTAAAAGATTTTAGGGATACCTCTTCAGAGGGAGGAAATGTTAGAGTAGCCAAAATCCCCATAAAAATAAATAAATCTA
>NW_008360328.1:4954921-4955223 GCF_000622305.1 Nannospalax galili
ATACATTCACAATACAGAACATAAAAATCTTTTAAAATAATGCAGTTCTGTGACTTTATGTCATCCATATTGTTGTGTGACTGTCACCATGATCCAACTCCAGAGCTTTTTCATCCTCCCATTTCCCCTCTCCAGCTCCAGGCAACCACCAGTGCTTATAGTTTTTGATCATACAAATATGAATACTCTAGGAACCTCAAGTCAGAGGAGTCATGTAACAATTCTCCATTTGTGGCAGACTTGATTTCATTTAGGGGAATGCCTTCAAGGTTTATACTGTAGCATGTGTCAGAATTTCTTTC
>NW_008360328.1:4955505-4973754 GCF_000622305.1 Nannospalax galili
AAATGGACAGTTGATTTGCTTCCACCTTTTGGCCATTATGAGTAATGTTGTTATGAATATCAGAATACAAATATCTTTTTAGGTCTCTGCTTTCATTTTGGTGGTGTATCGCAGAAGTAGAACTGCTGGACCATATGCTAATTCTATGCTAATGTCTGGAGAAATGGTCCTATTTTCCATAGAGGCTACAGCATTTCTTCCATCGACGTACAAGAGTTCCAGTTTTTCCACATTCTTGTCAACATATAGGGGTTTTCTTGGTGGAAGGAGGGGTGTGGTTGAGACACCATCTGTCTTAGGTAGCACGTGCTGTGTTCAGATTCTATAACCGAGAGGATGGGTTTGAACTTCTGATATACCCCTCTTTATAAGTACTGAGATGTTTTGATAATAGCCATGCTATATATGGTGGTATCTCACTGTGATTCTGATTTGCATTTCCTCAAAGGCTAGTCACAACATCTTTTCATGAGCAAAATTTCTATTTGTATTCATTTTTCTTTGAAGCAATGTCTAGTCAAGTCCTTTGACTATTTTTAAATCTGGTTGTTGTGGTCATTGTTTTCTAGTGGTTTGGATTTCCTTTAAATGCAACTGTATAAACCATCTTAGTCTGTTTAGAGTGCTATAATAATGAGTCATAAACTGTGTCACTTGCAAACAATAGAAATTTATTTCTCACAGTGCTGGAGGCTGGGGCATCTAGGCAGACTCTGTGGATGGTGAGAGCCCAGTGCCTAGTTGGTAGATGATATCTTGAGTTCTCACATGGTGAGATGGCAAGGAAGCCCTGGAAGCTTCTTTTTTGGGTGTCAATTCCATTCATGAGGACTCTGACTTCATAATTTAATCGCCTCCTTCTCTGGTTTGGACATGACTTGAAGGTTTGTGTATTAGAAGTTTGGTCTTCAGTGTGACATTATTAAGAGGCTGTAGGATCTTTTAAAAGGCAGGCTCTTGCTGGAGAATACTGTCATTGGAAGAGCTTTAGGTAGTTCTCATGAGGCTCTGGATTAGTTCTTTGAGAAGGCAGTTGGATTGGTCAGCATGCTCTAGAGGAATAGAACTAACATAATACATATAGTTATAAGAAGAAATTTATTAGATTGGCTCTCATGATCAGAGTCTGCAGAGTCCCACAACACCCACCTCAACCTGGAGACCGAGAACACCAGTAGCTCAGTCCAGAAGCCTCATGAGGACATGAAGTCCAGAAGGACATGAGGGAGGAGTGATGCTGCTGGTCCAAATCTTCACTGCCTGGGGTGCCATGCAGTGCCACTGGTGTGAGTCTCCACTCTAAGACTGAAGAAGCTGGACTGACGCCATCTGCCCTGAGGTCCTCAGCAGAGCTGAGACAAGCAGTTCTCCGTGAGCCTCCCTAAGTCTGAGCTAAGTAAGCCTCCATTTGAATATATGACCAACCTTATCATTGCATTATAATAAAGGAAAGCGGATCAACCCACCTGCCAAAGCTTTACTTTAAACACCATCAGGCTGGAAATTGGATTTTAATCTATGAATTTAGGGGAGACTCAAACATTTACAACACAGTAGAAACCAAACTGGCTTATCACTGCAATTATTTAGTTTAAATATCTTCATTGGCTTAATTTGCAATTCTAGCATCCAGTAACACTTCACTCTGTAAAACAGGAGTGTTCTGATGGGCTCAACAGGAGACCGAGAGGGGACATGAAGCAAAAAGCAGGTTAGTCCTTTCAAAGTCACTTTCCATGCACGGAAAGTCAGGGAGACAGAGCAATAAGAAGAAAAATCTGAGTGATTAACTTCAAGTTGTCTTTCTGGGAGGATTAAAGAATAGGGATTACAGCTGATGAGATCCCGTTTTCATGCCAGTGGACACTGGCTGCTCGGGAAATTTGACCATTATCTCTTCCTCTCCTCATCCCTCAGGAGCTCAGATAAAAATTTAAGCTTGAGTCAGGTGTGGTGATGCACGCCTTTAATCCCAACATTAGTGAGGCAGAAGAAGGTGGATCTCTGTGAGATGGAGGCCAGCCTAGTCTATGTAGTAAGCTCCAGACCAGCTGGGGCTACAGGGAGAACCTGTCTCAAGAAAACAAAAACAAAATAAAAACAACAACGAGGGAAGAACTCCGGCTTCTCTTGGTGACGTGGAGTGTTAGTACGCCTGACTTTACTTTTTTTTTTTTTTTTTTTTTTTTTTTGCCATTTTAGTTGGGACTTCATAAAATGCTTAGTTTAAAACATTGGCCTTCTATAATTTCTCTTTAACGGAAATAGCTGTATATGTCAGAATATCACTTTTATGGCGAATAAAAGCATCAGGGCAGGGGCTGTGAGTTTGGGGTATGCGTAGGAGTTTCCTTCATTGTCCATAGAATGGTGCTGGGATTAGCACCTGGGGACCATGAGGTCCCTTGGGAATCCTGTACTTTCTGGGAAACAGGTGTAAACCAGATGATACATACGAGGCACATTTTGTGGTTTCTTAGTATATGGTGGCCCATCTGTGAGTTGTTGGAAGGGTGAGAGGTGAAATTCTGAGCCCCTTTACCCTTAATGTGGTGGTTTGAATGAGAAATGTCCCCCATCAGCTCAGATGGTTGAACTTTGATCCCAGTTGGTGGTGCTGTTTGGGAGGTCATGGAATCTTTAGTAGGGGTTGTAGCCTTGCTGGAGGAAGTGTGTCACTGGGGGTGGCCTTGAGAGTTCATTGCCGGGTCCCACTTCCAGTTTACTCTCAGCTTCCTGAACATACTGAAGATGTGAGCTCTCAGCTTTCTGTTCCGGCTGCTTCCATCTATGCCCCCCACCATGCTGCCCCCACCATGATGGACTCTTATATGTCTGGAACCATATCCAAATAAACTGTTCCTTCTATAAGTTGCCTTGGTCGTGGTGTTTTATCACAGCAACAGAAAAGCAACTAATACCTCTTGTCAGCAGTGCTCTGGAGGCAGGAGATCTTTTGCGAGACTAGGGAGCTTCTTGGACTCTCTCTTGTCAACAGATGTCTGAAAAGATGCAGGATCTGGCATTATCTAGGAGCTTCAGGCTTATCACAGTCATGTCAACTCAAGAAGAGAGTTTCAGCTATGACTAGTACCGATTTGCTCTAACTGGCTTATTGCAGGTCACATGCCCACATCTCAAATCAATCACTTAGGTCCAAACAATCAGACAGCTCCTTGAACAGTCCCGAGTCACATTTCCATGGGATCAGCCTCACCTAAGCTATGAAGAATGAGAGAGAAAATAGAGTTTCCAGAAAGAGAATCAATCTCGTACTCAGAACAAATATACAGGCTGGAAGCAGAGCTCTGTGGGTACCCTCAAGACCCAGCTGCACACACAGTGGCTGTTTGGTCTTTGAAAAGTCACCTCCTTTCTGATTCTGTTTCTTCACCTGAATGAAAAATTCAAAAGAAGGCACATAAATGTAATGAGACCCACAGCACTTAATACTGAGTGTTATATGTGTGTCCACAGTCACTATCTTGGAGGTATAAAATACTAAAGAAATACTATTTACTTCGAAGTTGGCTTAGACATGCTAACTGGTTTTAAGGAGATGACAGTGTGAAGGGAGGTGGGTTATGTAGACCCGTAGCTATCACACAACAGCTGTGCATGTGGTTCCCAAGTCTTCACACACAGCAGGAAAGGCAAACTTCTATGCTGTGACACACGTGAGGAAGCAGGCTGAGCTCTCTCTAACTCAAGGACTGGAGCCCATAGTCTCACTCAACAGAGCAGCAGCCACATGCTCCAGGGAAGCCTGCTGAGGTCAGATGGTCCAATTGTTTCCAACAGTAGCTGGTAATCTGGAGTTTTATGTCAGCTTCTTATAAAACATTTATTTTGTATTTTATGTGTATGAGTGTTTTGCCTGCATGTATGTAAGTATAACTGTGTCATGCAAAGCCTGCAAAGGCCAGAAGAGGGTGTCGGATCCCCTGGAACTTGGGTTACAAATGGTTATTAGTCATCATGTGGGTGCTGGGAATGGAATCCGGTCCTCTGGAAGAATAGCCAATGTTCCTAACCTCTGAACCATCTCTCCAATCCCGAGTTTTTGTATGTGTGTGTGTGTGTGTGTGTGTGTGTGTGTGTGTGTGTGTGTACAGTGGTGTTCAGAGGACAACTTGCAGAAGAAAGTGTTCTCTTTCTTCCATGGGGGACTGAACTCAGGTTGTAAGGTTTGGTGATAAGCACCTTTACAGATGAGCCAAATACTGAAAATACTGAGAATTTGTCAATACACACACAAATACTGAATTGCTAAAGCCTTAAAAAAAGAAACTTGGGATTGGAGAGATGGTTCAGAGGTTAAGAACACAGGCTGTTCTCATCGGTACATGAACTTCTTTTTCATGTTGGCAATTGCTTAAAATAAAATAAAAAATGCTACGTGAACCTAGCAAAGCGTGTGTCCTGTGCACATTCTCCCTGTGAGCTCAAATCTGCTAGTTGGTGGCCTCGAATTCAGGTCCCTTCTGAGAATCTGACCCATAGGCTTCTGCTATACCTGCCTCCATCATCCCCTCTTCAGACTGAAACTTTAGCTGCGCGCACGTGAGGTAAAATGGGTGGGGTAACTGCAGGGTGAGAGATCTTGCATCCAACTCCAGCCATGAGGACTTGCTCAAGCAAGCAGCTTGAACATTTCTCCACCTTTGAAAAGGAGGGGTAAGGAGCTTAATCACTTAATTTCCTACCAACACTGTCATCTTGGATATAGACTAGGCTTCAAGCGCTGGACACAGAAGCACATATCTGTAATCTTAGTACTAGGGAAGTTGAGGCAGAGAACGGCAAGTTCAAGGCCAGCCTGAGCTGTGTAGTGAGCCCATGTCTCAAAAACAAAACAAAACCTTCAAGAGACAAAAGAGTAAAATCCTTAAATTCTGATTTAAAGGATGGAAAGTTCATTTCCAGGTGGGTGGTCATGGAGTGCTCCAGCTAAGACATTGAGGGAAGTTTAATGCTTGCATGGGTAGAGGTTTTTCAGGAGCAGGAAAATAGAAATGGAACGATATAAATATAATTATCATGTTTTAAAAATTACCATATTCTTGGTACCATGCTAATCTTCTTATGCTCATTATTTTCTTTAGTGCTCACAATTCTGAAATATAAATTCTTATCCCAATTTCACAGCATAGAAATATTTATAGAAAAATCAAATTTCTTCACCCAATTTGTATGTGACAGAACCACGATGCCAACCTAAACAATTCCAAAACCCAGGCTCTTACCACAGAGCAGGGCAAAGAGTATGAAGAAGAGAGGGAGTGGAGAGGCTGCAAGTGCCTTGATGGGTGCTAGGCTTTGTCTATTGCTACATTTCCCATGTCTTGATTTGGTGCTAGGCTCTGAGAGAAACAAAATGAACACAACCAGGACTTGACCTTGGAGAGATAATCTGTTGGTTCTCAGCACCCACATGCCTAACAACCATCCTTCACTACAGTTCCAAGGATCCAATGCCCTCTTCTGGCCTCTGTGGATTTGTGCCCATGTGGTACACTTATATACATGCAGGCAGAGAACACTCATACACAGAAAATAAAAATCAATTTTTTTAAAAGCCCACTCACCTGGACTCTAGGCTTGTCTTATGATAATGCTTTGGTCAATAAATTGCAGTAGAAGTGACACTATTTTAGACTGACCCTTAGGAGGTCTTTTTTTTTTTTTTTAAAGATAGAGTCTCATGTAGTCCAGGCTAGCCTTGAACTCCCTATGTATTATAGCTGAGAATGATCTTGAACTCCTGATTTTCCTGCCTCAATCTCCAAAGTAAGAGGTCGTCCAGTTTATTTTTTTTCTTTCTCTTAGGAGTCAATCACATCAACAAGTACAGCCACCCTGTCTGAGAGACTTAGCCAAACTCAATCCTCTCTAACCTCCACAGCTGGGGCTTGAGACACGAACATACTTATTTTGGATCCTCTGTTCCCAATAAACTGCCCTGACCAGCACCATGAGCACCAAAACCAAAACAAGCTGTTCCTGTAGGCACTTGCTGGATTGCAGAATCAGAGCCAAAAAATATTTGTTTTTGTTTTAAACCACCACGTTTTGTGGCACTTATCACCAGGCCTAATAAGTAAGCATACAATGTTTTAAAAGCAGGAATCTGGCACTTGAGATGTTTCTAAGGTGGATGAGGATGAGTGGGAGGAGCTTATGTGGTAATCAGGGACCACATCAGGCTTCAAAGATCGCCTTTGTTCAGTCCCTGGAAAGGAACTCTGCCCCTGCATGAGGGTGTCAACTGGAAACCACGTCCTGCTCTCAGGCTGGGTGAGGAAGCCTCACTTGGTACTATGCTGATTTCTTTGCTGTTTCCTGCCCCTGTACCTGCTTGTTATTCTGGCTCTGAGATTTGCTTCACCTCTCTGTGGGAACTGTGGCACCTAGGGAGAGAGAGTATTAAGCTTTAAGCCAGACATGAGTTTACATTCCAGAGATATACTGACTCATTCCATGACATTGATCCTCTGAATCCTCTAAGCCTGAATGTCTCATCTAATGAAATGATGGTAACACTTATTTTAAAGGACTGTTGATACGTACTCACTTTATGTAGAAGTTACGTCTTGTTGGCCCTCCACAAGTGCTGTGCATCCCTGAATTTGTCTGTTAATGCTTGACCACAATTATACAGTAACAGAGCTTGGTTGTATTCTCCCAATCCGTTTCTGCCTTTAGTTATTTGAAAGTTGCCTACTACTCAACTAATGAGTGTTTTCTGAGTGTTCCTACTTTTTTACTCAAAAACAAAGGCTTCCAGGGAAGATGAACTCTGAATGAATGTTTGGAAGATAAGATAAATTCTAAGGTATATAAAGTTCAGAATAGAGAAGAACAGCTATCCTGTGTGGAAGGGCAGAGACAGTTAAGTAGTGATTTCATATGAAAGACCATTAAATGCCACATCAAGAGTTTTAGGCATTGTCCTGTAAGTGCTTAGGACACTATTGAACATTTCACCCCAAAGAATAATACAATAAAATAGGACCTTTTATGATTTTACTGGTGGCATTCAGGAGTATGCTCTGGAGAAGGGGAAAGATTTGAGGTAGAGAAGCTATTGTAATAATTTGGGTGAGAGAGGGTAAGAACTTGGTAAGGACAAGGGCCTCAGACTATGAAGAAGTCAGAGCTGGGAGGCTTTAGCGAGTAGAACAGACAAGGATGGTGTCCAGCTGATTCTGGGAATGACAATTAGGAAAGAATCAAAACACCGCAGGCTGAGAAAGTGTGCCATAAACTGAACAGGGAAGGAGGGGTAAGATTTGGGGGTGGTGAAGAGGATGCACTTCATTAGAATAGATGGAGTTTATGTCACTCATTAAATCCAGTTTCAAAATTCTACTTCTCTTGCATCCAGCAGTTTCCTGGCTCGGGGGAAACATGAAGACAAAGGTGGTTGTTTCTGCAGGATGCACGCCAACATATCCTGAATTCAGAGAAACCGTAGCACCTAAGGCTGAACAAGTCACTGCAAAACGAGTTCTCTCTTCTCAAAAGAGGAAGATGAGAGAGATCCCAAAACTGCCTCAAAGCTCCATGCGGGGGTGGCTGCCTTTAGGGAGTGTTGAAGGGTTGCTGCCAACTTCCCCAAATGAGTCAGACTTCCCTGCATAATCCAATTCCCCTGCAGACTTGGATATTTTCTCTGCTGACAGCCCACTTCTTCCTCTACCTCTTTCCTTCCACAAATCTAGATCAGACTCAAGGATACGGTACTGCTTGATTTTTAAGAATGACATCGTGTCTTTCTCTGTTATTTCACTTCAGCTCTGCTTCGTCATCCATCTAATCCCACCTCAGGCCAATCAAGCAACCTTCCAACCAACCTTTCTTAAGCATTTTCATTTGTTGATTCAACAAGTGTTTTTAAAGTGTCTACTATGTGCCGGACACTGCTCCAGATACTGCCAGTGTACCAATAAATAAAATAATTGAGTTTTCAACTGCAATATATGCTTTTCTAGCATACATATATTATGTCCACGTACATATATTATAGGAATAATATAGGACAAATGATCAATATATTTGGGCGTGTTTGCCGGCTTCTGAAGACTAATGGCTTCTGAAGACTGACATCATTCCAGAAAATAGGAACTAATTACAAGTTCCAATAACATAATAGAGTGCCATAGAGGGCATATTTGTGAGGCTTTTAGAAGAGAAAGAAAATTCATCTGGGTGTGGTGGCGTATGTCTTTAATCCCAGTATCTGGGAGGTAGAGGCAGGCAGATCTCTATGAGATCAAGGCCAGGCTGTCTACATAGTGAGTTCTAAGCCAACTGGGGCTATAGGAAGACCCTGTCTCAAACAAACAATGAACAAACAAAAACAAAACAAGCGAAAAACAAGAAGAAAGAAGAGGAGGGGGAATAATAATAATTCAGTGGTCAAGGAGAAGAACATTTTAAAGGTAAAGAGATGGCTCAGTGGGTAAGTGCACTTTCTGTATGAACATGAGGCCCTGAGTTCAAATCCCCATCATGTGTAAAAAGCTGGGCATGGTTGCATGTGCCTGTAACCCTAGCATTGTAAGGCAGAGGCAGGTGGATCCTGGGGGCTTCCTGGACAGCCAGGCTAGCCAAAATAGTAAAGAACCCTGTCTCGAGGAGATAAGAACAAAGAGGAAGACACCAGATACTCCTATGGAATCTGCAAGTACACAGGGGCATATATACCCGTGCATTCACATGTAACACACACAGAAGAAGAAGGAAGAGGAGGAGGAGAGGGAGGAGGAGGAGGAGGGAAGGAGGAAAAGGGAAGGAGGAGGAGGAGGAGAGGGAGGGAGGAGGAGGAGTTGGGGGGCACATTTTAAGAGACCAACATGATAGTATACATAGAGTTGGTGGTAAACAGGCATTGTATGTTTGAGAAATACAGATAAAACTATACTAATTCAAGGGATGGGTGTATGTTTGAGTGAAATACAAAGAAAAAAAAGTGTATGAATCTAGTAGCAAAAGATAAGGAAAGTTTTAAAAACAAACCAAGGAAATTTAGATGTGATTCAGGGACAAAGAGGAAGCCACTGAGGGCATGTGCAGGAAATGGCATGAAGAACACAGACAGGAACACAGAGCACGGCAAACGGTGTTCAGAGCAGTACAGTTGGATCTTAGAGGTGGGACATGATCTCCCCCTTCTCCCAGACTCTTCTCAGGATAACCCTGGAGGAGGAGTTGAGGTGGGGTGAGACTTTAGGAGACAAAAAACAAGTGCATTTGATGAGAGCAGCTGAGGCAGTGGGGGCTAAATGCAAACTAAGGGGTAGAAGTCGAAGGACTCAGGGCTTAAGGAACAAAACCTAGTGTCTGTAGGATTTGAGGGCTTAGATTGGTTCTGAACTGGTAGAACTCAGACCAACAATAGCAGGAGACTGGTTTTGGCTCCTTTTGGGGAAGAACTCTCTGGCAATCAGAACCATTATCTGGACTTACTGAATTCCCCATCATTTAGCATACAGGTTGTGAAAGGCTTCCAGTATCAGATGGGCCACTGGAGTAGCTGCAATTTAAAGTCCTTCAGACATGTGTGTCTCAATTCAAGTTTAAGTTCTCAAGCAGCTGATAAAGGAAGATTCACACCAGGTGCTGACCTCCACTGTTTCACACAACAAGCTGTGATCAGGGATCCACAGCACTGACCTCAGTCAGACTGGAAGAATGTACAAGTCTTCTCTATCACCACACACCACCAAAATACAGGGTGCCAGCTAAGTCCACGGGGTGGGTTCTCTGACTGTAGGTAACTCGGGAAGAGCCTGGCTGGCAAAACGTGTTTTGTCCATTTGTTCTGCTTTTGGATATTTTTATCACCACAGAGAGGGAAGATAGGAAGAAAGGAAATTTATAATGTGGTTCGAAGTGGTTTGATCACATATTTGATTAGCTCTCTGGGGGGAAAGATAAAAGCTTAATGGGATCATTTAAGAAGGTGCGCAGACAGAAAGAAGACTTGCTTAGCTAATAATTACAAAGCGTATCTGAGGGGGAATGTCTCTTCTTTGCCTTGAGTGGGGTGATAAGCACCATTATTATGGAGAGACTCATAGTATTCCTGAGTCCATAACAGTAACACTGCAAAGCACTTCTCATTTGAGTCATTACATTCTTGGGAGCCTAATTCACCAAACATGTATAATCCCCACACAGCCATTCACACGCCAGCCTTTACATAAATGCAGCAAAGGACTGGTAGAGCAGGAAAGTCTTCAGGATGCCCGGCTGATGTGCAGCACACACTTTCTCATCATCTGTTTTTCTTAATCCTCTGCAACTGAACTGAAATCTCATCCTCAAAGATCATCAGATATAGTTTAATCACTAAATCCAGTGAGTTCTCTTTCTGTATCATTTTTTTCTGCCCTGCAGCATTCCACAGCACTATTGTGCTGAAATTTTGTGGGTTTGTTTTGTTTTGTTTTTGGCTTTTGGGTTGCTCCATTCTTTAAAAGAAAAAGAGAAAATCTTTTATTTATTCTTTGACAGTTTCATACATGTAAATGATTCATCCTGATCATATGTACCCCCAATAACTCCCTCCTACTCTCCTGGTACCCGACATGTTCCCTTCCCCTTCCATGTCCTCTCTCTGTTTTGTTAATAACCCACTGAGTCTAATTACTGCTGCCTGTTGGAATATTGACTGATTTGTTGACTCGATCTTGTGTGGACAGGAATAGCTGCAGTGAGTTCATACGTGCAATGGCCACATCATTACACAGCACTCCTTCCTATCCTCAGGTTCTTACAGTCTTTCTGCCCCTCTTGTGTGATGTTCCCTGAGTCTTGGGGGTGTGGGTTGATATAGCTGGCCCATCTGGGACTGAGCACTCACTGAGTGACACTTATTCATAGCATCTTGGCCAGTTGAGTCTCTACAGAGAGGACTCTCTGGCAAAGGTTGAGTGTAGTGCTAATCTAAGGGATATACATAACTTTTTAGAAGAGAGTTTGATAACATGTTGTTTAGCAAAACAACAGTAGTAGATTCTCCCCTTAGGGCCTCTGGCCTCCCAATCAATGGGCTTTTGACCAGGCTTATAATACTAGGGCTGAATTCCTTCCTGTGGGGTGGGCCTCATATCCAACCCAAAAGCAGTTGGTTACCCCCTATATTTTTTGTGCCACTAGTGCACCAATGGGCACAATGGCCTGGCAGGTTGGTATAGCATGCAGTGTTGACTGGAGGAATGCATTGATGTCCTTTCTTCCCCAGTGCCCTGCACAGAGGCAATCACTAAGCAATATCACCAGCTCCTCATCAACATTAAGTCTTTGGATTTCCAGCACTATTGAAAGTGTTCCATTCTTATGATTCTCCTTTTAACCAATTCTTACGGTTTCCATCTTCAACCCATACATCTGTATAAGTGATTCTCTGAAGCAAAGAATGTTTGCTATGTTTATTTCTAGAACTTTCAACCCAAACACATGCCTTATAACATGGTTGAGCCAAAAGGGTTGATGAATTTCCATGTCCACTCACACAGCACTAATTTCTTTTTATTTCAGATCTCCAATTCTCAGCGCTCATTTAAACCTGGATCTTTTCAGCCTCCAAATTTCTAATGTTGAATTAATCATCTTTAATAAGTTCAGTTGTCAGAAAGCTGCACTCACATAATTACCTTCCAGCCGGGAGAAAAATCACTTGTCTTTCTTCTGTGACTTGCTTATTCCTCTTACTCATTCCTAGAGCTTTAAATTTGCTTTGGACTCACTTGACCCCTCTGTAGTCATTGTGCTATTTCTATGATTTTTTTCCAATGCCCTTTCCTTATTTTTTGTCTTTCCTATTCTGTGTGTCTCTGCCCTACTTCAACACATCCCCACAGGTAGAATTATGATTATTCTTCCAAAAGACAGTCTCCCTTGAAAACTGAAATTAAATGAAGACACTCTTCTTTGTTTCAGTCTACCTTTCTTGCCATTGCCAGTTTAATAGTCCTAAAATACTTTTTCCATATATCAATCTAAATTCTTAAGTTTTCAATATTTCATATTGCTAATAAAATCCAGTCCAAATACCTTGACTAATCTGAGCTACAGTGTCAGACTTTGGGCTCATCACCTCTGCCTGTCCATTTAAGCCAGGGTTATCTAATTTGAATCCTCTGTAGTGCTCTGGTCCTATCATTGATGGCCCTGTTCTCCATCTTTCATACACTTCCTGATCAACGGTTTTTGTTTCTGGTACTGGGGATGGAACCCAGGCCCATGTGCATCCTAGACAAGCAGTCTGCCACTAGGCAACACCACCAGCCCCTAGTCAATGCTTTAAAGCCCTCTCTAAGTCTTTGATTTCTGAGAATGCTTTCTCCAATCATGCTTCTTCCAGATGACTTCCTGGAATATTTGTACACATTGCCTCATTTGCTATCCTTTCTCTGGTTCTGTTTCTTCCCAACTCAGTAATAATCTTGGAAACCCAAAGCTTTTGACACATTGATTCACTCAAGAGCAACTAGCAGGTTACTCTGCAGGCTGCCTGGGTGGACATAGTTGTCTACCTTCTTGAGTTTGACTATTCTGCAGGTTCCAACTAATTCTAAGACCCAGGAGAGTATACCCTCCCTTTCTTAGATTTTTGTAATAGCTTCTGATTATCATTTTTCTAATCTCTCCCTTGTTTCACACATTCTGTATACTGCACTTCCTGATTTTTTTCTAAAACGCACAATAAATAAACGAAACCTCCTTACATAGAGATCCTATATTGTAATTATGGATATACTTGCTACAACTCTATGGAACTTCTAGATTTTACCTCATTCATCTTTAAACCTCTATTACATATAATGGCTCCTGATATCAAAGAGATGCCTGAGGGTTGGGGATATAGCTCAGTGATAAAACAGTTGCCCAGCATATAGAAGTTCCTGGGTTCCATCCTCAGTACCACAAAAAAGAAAGGAAAAAGACTTGATAAATATTGATGACTATTGAATGAATAAGAAAAAGCATGGATTATGGACTATGGACCTGATCCAGGAGAAAATTGTGACTAACAGCAGCAAACGCTGAAGTTGCCATACTGTTTTCTCAATTTGTGAAAAAGTTTACATATTTTATCTCATATGAAACTTAGAACAATCCTACAAAGTTGTTTTATGATTATCCCTAATATATAGATTAGATTGAGGTTTACAAAGGTAAGATGTTAACAATCAGGGAACAGCAGAATAAAAAGTTTGAATAGCTTTTAAAAAGAGTTTCAGAGTCAGAACGTGATATTTTGATGCCACCCGATATTCAGAGACAATGAACTCAGAGTGGATTGCTTAGAAGCCATCTAGTCTTCATACTACCATCATACTGAGTGGCACAGATTAAAGATGATAGTATCTGGGTTGTAGACTCTTACCTGCTACCACAATTTTTGAGTAATTGGGAACATTTACTTAAACTTTCCTGGGTCCTGAAGAAGTTTTCAAGGTGACCTCTAAGGATCCTTCCTGCTTTAAATCTCTTTAATTAGATGGTAGCTATAGTATGATTGGCTGGGAGGATCAAAACATATTTTAGGTATTTCTGTTAGCAATATCATTTTATAACTCTAGGCTGAGACTGACAGAGATCAGAGAGGGATGGTTTTGGAAAGGAAGAATTTCCCGGAAAGGAGGGAATAATTATCACCCTACAGACAACGCTGGCCACTGTCCTTTGTCTGAATCTGACCACAGAGCTTAGTGGGAAATGGAAATGAAGTACTGTTCCCTTAATTCTGAGGCAAGACTGGTAACTCTTCTCTTTTCATTAATTCCTTCAGAACAATGGAAGAAATTGATTTGATGACACAGATCAAAGGAGATGCCTGCTTCCTCTACCCCCAGGTTCAAAGAGGAAATTAGAGAAAAGTGGGTTTTGCAATGGGCTTTTCAGAGTGGCCCTTACTGCCTTTTAATTTAATTTGTTAGACTTTCACCTTTTGCCTTTGGTAGACAGACGAGATGAAATTAAATTACATCTGGGGGATCTGTGATACAAAGACAGCTTAATCCTTTCTTCTGTAGGTAAATTGTCAAGGCCACAGGCTGTCTGTCCTCTGTAACTTCCTAGATTACCTCCTGTATTGACAGAGTCTGAGTGTGTGTGTGTGTGTGTGTGTGTGTGTGTGTGTGTGTGTGGATATATAAATAGACCAAGAGCTTTCCTAATAGCAGGTTTTCTAGTCTTCCTGTCAGGGTGTTTCTGAGTGGTGTGCATTGGGGACAGTGGGGACAGTCTGATCATACTAGCATCTTCAGCTGATCATTTGAATCACAAAGCTGTCTAAACCTTGGGACCTCACGGAGAACTTGGAGCCTAACAGGCCCTGACAAACATCTGTTGGCTCAACTGACATAGTCTACAAAATTCCTTTCCATGGACCCCTGAATGGCCACTCAGCTTCTGATCAAATACCAGCAAAGGGCATAGCAAGATTCCTGCCCTGCTTGGTTTCTGCCCTGCTCCAACTACCTTCAGGTCTGGAATCAGCAGTAGCATCAGATGGAATGGCTCCTCCTAGTAAACTGATGCTTTAATTGACAACTGTTATTTATAAGGTGTCTTCTGTCTATAATCACAGGTGGATGTTCTTTGCAGAACCCATTTCTCCTCTCCAGCCTTGTCCTGTCGTTTGAAAGACTCAGGGTGAGAATTAAAATGGAGGTTTCACCAGGCCTGGTAGTGCATGCCTCTAGTCCCAGCCATCAGGTGGTAGAGGCTGGTGGATCTCTGTGAGTTTGAAGCCATCTTGGTCTACATAGTGAATTCCATCTAGCCAGGGCTGCATAATAAGATCTTGCCTCAATAAACAAACAAACAAACAAACAAACAAACTGAGGTCTCTATACTATATACTTCAGTTTTTAAAAATGTTTGATTGAGCAAACAACTATATAAAATGTGTATAAAATATGACATTACTTTTGAATGCCATAATTGAAAAAGTTTTAAAGCCATGGTTTTTATATCATTAAAAGTCAGCAAAAATGTGCAGTACAATTGAGTTTACATATCTATGCACCATACTGAAGGATCAACATTGCCCAGTAAAATGCAGAGCTCATAAATCATTATGTATTTATTCTGTGAAAATGTATCTTTTTTCATTCTAACATAATAAAAATTATGTTATAACGAATGCTTTCATATAATTTGTATTCTGTTGAGAATAATCTAAAGCAGGGTTGTGTTCTGTTGGGAATAATCTAAAGCAGAGGTCAGCAAATTATATTCTCTTTTTTTCTTTGCAAATTTTATTCTTAAAGGATAAGATAAAAATATTTTATCTCCCTGTCTCAAAAAAACAACAAAAAATATTTTATCCTCTCATGCGGTTTCTGTCCCAATTTTTCTACTCTGCTGTTGTTCTATGAAAGCAATGATATATAGGATATAGAAATAAATGAGTGGGGCTGTGTGCCAACATTACCTTTTGCAAAAACAGGCAGCACTGTAGGCTGTAGTTAGCATAGCTTGCCAACCCTCATCTAAAGGAATCATATAAAGTGTGATTGTAATAAAAGCATATAAAGCTTGAATGCAGATTTATATGTGTAGAAATATAAATAATACATATAAAGTGTAAAGTTATTTCATGTCACTTTTCAAAAATGTCAGTTTTTCTTTTAAAATATTCATATTTATGTTAAAATCAATAAGTCAAACAAATTCCGATTTTAAAGTGAAGTAATTTCAGCATTTTGGGAAATGTACATATAGCTTATTAGTACTTTTTAATAAAAATAAAAATATTTACAACTCAAGTGTTCAGTGATCATCTGGTTACCTATGTAAATAATCATGGTGGGGCTGGGAATGTGGCTCAAATCAACTACGTTGGCAGAGTGTTCACCTGGCATTCACAATTTGAGCCTCAGTACCACAGAAACTGGGAGTGGTGGGACATGCCTGTAATCTCAGCACTTAGGAGGTAGAGGCAGGAAGATCATGAGTTCAAGGACATCCTCAGGTATTGGAAGAGCATTGAGGCCAGCCTTCTGGGATACATGAGACCCTGTCAAAAGAGAAGAAAAGAAAAGAAAAAAAAGGAAAGAGGAAGACTTGCAGCTGGGAATGGTGGGTCAAGCCTGTAATCCAGGACTTAGGAGGATTCTGAGACTAGCCTGGACTACATAGTGATTATTAGATCAGTCAGGGTTAGATAGCCAGATCCTGTCTCAAAAAAATAGAGAGACTGAGAGATAGAGGTAGAGATAGAATCAAGATTGTATTGTATTTATATCTTACCTATATATGTGTAAATATTTAAGAGTAAATATAAGTTGTTTAGCATTGTAAAATATTTCCTAGCCCTAGTCACCAGTTTATAGTTATGGAGCTAATTCATGAATATCTATGGAATCATAAAATGAAATATGAAGAGAACTAGAATGAGCGGTTGGGGCTGGGGAGATGGCTCAGTCGTAAAATGCCTGCTGCACAGTCCTGACTACATGAGTTCATACTACAGAACTCACATAAAAGACAGGTGCAGCAGCACACCAACCAGTCAAGCCTAATCGGCGAGCTCCAGGTTCAGTGAGAGACCCTGTCTCAAAAAATAAGATGGAGGGCTTGTCATGGTGGCTCATGCCTTTAATTCCAGCACTCAGGAGGCAGGAGAAGGTAGATCTCTGTGGGGCTGCATAGTGAGACCCTGTCTTTAAAAAAAAGGTGGAGATGGGGCTGGAGAGATGGCTCAGTGGTTAAGAATATTGGTTGTTCTTGCAGAAGATCTGGGTTTGAATACCTGCACCCACATGGCAGCTAACAACTGTCTGTAACTCCAGTTCCAGGGGATCCGATGGCCTCTTCTGTCCTCATGGACATTGCATGACATGAGTGCACTTACATACATGCAGGCAATACACTCATACACATAAAAATAATAAATAAAATATTTTTTGAAAAGGTGGAGAATGATTCAGGAAGATGGCTGTGTTAGTTACTTTTCTGTTGCTCTGATATAACACCATGACTAAGGCAACTTATGGAAGACAGAGTTTATCTGGGCTTACAGTTCAGAGGGACAGGAGTTCATCATGGGGAGTTGTGGCAGCAAGCGGCAGGCAGGGCAGCAGAAACTGAAAGCGGAGAGCTCATATCCTTAGCTGCTCACAGGAAGCAGAGAGAGTGAACGAGAAGTGGGGCAAGGTTAGAAAGTCTCAGAACCCACTCCAGTGACACACTTCCTCCAGCAAGTCCACACTCTCTAAACCTCCCAATCCCTGTCATCCACTAAGTAGAGACAAAGTGTTCAAATATTTGAAACTATGGTGGACATTTCTCATTCAAACCACCACAATACCTGATGTTGACCTTTGGCTTACATGCACACACACACACACACACACACACACACACGCATGCATGTGTACCCACAAGCACATGTGCACATGTAGGAACAAGAACACACACACACACACAACATACACACACAACACACACACACACACACACAACAATCAAAGAAAATAAAAAGGAAATGAGCAATTAGCACATGGAAAAAGCATTTCATTAGGCTAAAATCTATATGCTCAGTTTTCCATTACTATAATGTTAGTTTTCCACTATTATAACAAAATACCTGAAATAATCAACTTAAACAGAGGGAAACTTTATTTTTATTTATTATTATGTTTTTTATTTTATGTATATAAGTATAATGCCCGCATGTATTTAGGTGCACCCGTGTCTTGCGATGCCTGAAGGGGTCCAAAGAAGGAGTTGGATCCCCTGGAACTGGAGTTATGGGCAGTTATCAGCCACCATGTGGGCACGTGCTAGGTACTGGGTCCTCTGCAAGAGCAGCCAGTGCTCTTAAACCCTGAGCCATCTTTCCAGCCTGGAAAGGTTTAATTCGAGTCATACCATTAGACGTTCCAGTTCATGACTGGTTGGCCCTGTAGCTTTGGGCCTGTGGTAAGGCAGTACGCCATGGTGAGCTCACATGGCAAAGCAAGATGCTCACTCCACTGTAGTCTGGAAGCAAAGAATGAAGAAGAGATGGGACCAAGCCTCCAATAACTCCTTTCAAATGTGTGTCTCCAGTGACCTAAGAGCTCTCACTAGGCCTCAGCTCTTGAGGATTTCTATCAGCTCCCAGCAGCACTAAGATGGGGTCTATTCCTATAACATATAGGCCTTTGTGGAACATTCAAGATGCAAACTGTAGCCTCGCTCTGAGGAAGGACATTACACAGTAACAAAATGTTTATATATATA
>NW_008360328.1:4973769-4996105 GCF_000622305.1 Nannospalax galili
TAGCCAAGTGTTTGCTCTCTTACTTTAGTGTTTCTGCAACTAGAATATGCTTACTCCCAAGTGGTATCCAGTGTCAAGGGCAGCATACCCACAAGGCACAGCACTGCGATGCAGTTTGCCTTTTGTGGTGAGGAGCCCTTGGTGATGAGCATGGGAATTTATTTAGGTGTGGGGTTGCTGTCCAGTTTGGAGCACTGATTACCAAGTGACAGAAGTGTTCTAAGGCATGTGTGTTTGTGATACACAGAGTTTCTAAAGTGTGAATTCAAGACTGGGATGGCCACAGAGCATAGTCCATCCCACTAGATTAAGGAACAGATTCAAAGTTAGAAGGTAAAAGAACTTTGCACAATGAGATCAGTTTTCATTTGGATTTATACCAATTTTAATTAAAAACCTGTTCAAATTAACATATAATATTCTGCACACTGGAATCCATTTATACAATGAATTCTGGTCTCCTCTGCCTTTGAAGATTTCTTAGAAATTAAATGCTACCTAATTGTCCACACAGTTCTCCCCCTGCCCCACCTGTACTCTCTCCTCATAAACTCAGATCTTGCCAAAGCAATTTGGGAAGAATGACTGGCAAGCTTTACTAAACACCTTACCACAGGAGGTAAAGTACAAGTATGATTGCCTGCAGGAGGGGGCACTAAGATTTATGGTGTTCCTTGCAGTCACCCATACTAACTAGCTTAGCTCTAACCAGTGATGCTTGCATCGATGCTCTAATTCTCATGGCTTCTACATCCATACCCTTTGTCATATAACTTTGCTGAGTCCTTCTCAGATTCTGGCTTTGGACATGGTTTTGATTAGTGGGGTGTTAGGAAATGTCATTCAAAGCCTTAAAAACTCTTCTTCTGATATTACCATGAGAAGATGTTGACCTGGCTAGCCTACAGACACATAGAACCGAGTTTATTCAGGGCTGGATTCAACTGTACCATACAAGAGTTAAGCCCAGCTTCGATAAGAATGACTTAGTCAACCTAATACTGACTGTTAAGGAAGCTAGCACAGTCAAAGTCAACCCCACAGGCCCATGACCTGTATACAGAAATATTTATTGCTGTTTACTACTGAGGTTTTGAGATTGTCACACACTATTATAACAACCTTGTAACTGATACAGTAGCCTAGAACTGCTATATCTGACAGTTATGTATTACTTGCTTAAATAGTATTTTGTTTGTGTTTTGTTTTTTGACAGGACCTTCCTGTAACCCCAAATGACCTGGGACTAGATATGTAGACCAGTCTGGCCTCAGTCAGACAGAGATCAGCCTGCCTCTGCCTCTGAGGGCTGAGATTAAAGGTATGTACCACTATGCCTATCTTAAAATGGTATTTTAATCATAACTAATTAATGGTTAATGACCATCTGTCACTCCAGTTCCAGGGGATCTGACACCCTCTTCTGGCCTGTGCCTGGCACTGCATGTATGTGGTCCACTTACATACATGCGGGCAAAATAGTCATATACTATTTTATATACAAATAATAAAATATAAAAAATTAAATACAAATAAAATAACCTTCTTCATGAGGTTCTGTCAGGTTTGTTGAATTTCAGTTTGGGTTTTTTAGATGCTGAAGAAAAGAGACTTGAAATATCTCCTCCCTGAACTTCAGAGGAATCTGCAAAAGTGCAATTTATGCTTATTTTGATCAAAAGTGTTTTTGTTTTTGAGACAGGGCCTCACTATGTAGGCCAAGCTATCCTTGAGTGTTCTCTGTGCCTTAACTTCGTGATCTGTCATCTGGGAAACAGACCTGAGCAGTAAGTGGAGGCTGAGGGCTCCAGAGGTGGGCCTTTAAAACCCAGTTTTGCATTTGCTGTATGACTTGGGAAAATCTCAAAGGCATTCTAGCTTTCTTTCTTTGCAATAGCCCCTGCCTTCTACCTTACATGGCTGTTGTAAGGATTAGATAATGCATGAGAAAACTTAGCAAAGAGCGTCTGGGTTATGTTTTTCTACTGTGGAGATAGGCTCTCCAGAAAAAAAATTTTATTCTGAAATTTCCTTCCCCTATGTTGATTTATAAACCCTAGAAATAGCTATAATAAATAAAGCCTTGGAGATATTTTTTTAATTTAAGCAATATTGCCAAGAGTAGCTACCAAATCAGCCTCAACACACAGTAAATATTTCCAATGAGCTTGATTAGATGAACGCTAGAAATAAACACAGCAGCGGTGATGTTGCTTACAGACATGGGTATATTGTTTTCTGCTTTTCAATGTAAACTTTATGTGCTATGCACTTTAACTATGTGATTTTTCTCAGTGAGAAATTTCCTTTTTTCTATTGTATATTATCATTCTTTTAAAAATTTTATTTATTATTTTATGTATATGAATGCATTGCCTGCACGTGTGTAAGTGTACCCATGGTGTGCAATGTCCATGGAGGGCAGAAGAGGGCATTAGACTCCCCTGGAACTGGAGGTACAGATGGTTGTGGGTAACGGGAATTGAACCCAGATCTTCTGCAAGAGCCACCAGTGCTCTTAAAGGCTGGACCATCTCTCTAGCTATAATTCTAAAACGTGTCATTGTTGCTGAATAATATTTTTTATATGAAAGAAGAAATTTGTAATCTTTCTACCTCAGCCTTCTGAGTGCTGGGATTATAAATGTGAGCCCTTATATCCATTTTCTAGAAGTGTTTTGGAAGAAACAAGACTTTTCACTCATAGATGACATAATTGTGCATTTAAAAATCTAATTGGATGAACAACAACAAAAAACACTAATGAATAAAACAAAACCTATTACAACTAGTTAGAACTAGTAAATAAGGAAGGAGGGTTTGTAGGATGTGTTAATAGATAATGAACAACTGGATTTGTATTTACTGATAATAAACATCTGGAAATTAATAAAAATATCATTTACAACCACACTTTAAAATGAAAAAATGGTTTATTTTGACACCCAAATGTGCATGACTGCCCTTGGAAAATGACAAATCATTTGTGAGAGCATCTAATGAGTACTTACACAGAAGCACGGTGTTCAGGGATGAGATGGCAACTACTGTTGAGACGTAAGCCTCCTCTTGATGCAGGTAGATCAGTGCAGCCTCAGGAAAACTCACAGCAGACTTTTCTCACAGATGTTCAGAAGGGGACTCCCAATTTTATTTAGAAACACAAAGGAACTGGAAGAGCAAAAGCTTTGGAAAGAAAGAAAACAAATGTGGAAGACTAACATTACATGATTTCACAGTTTGTAATATAGTGAAAATAATTCAAATGGTAATTAGATGACCACAGGCAAAACCCCCTGCTTTAGCTCATATACAAAAACCAACTCAAAATGTGCAAACATAAGTGTAAAACATAAAAGTGTCTAAAGAAAAGGTAGTAGAAAAACTTTGTGATCTTGGATTAGTCAAACTTCATGACATCAAAAGCATAATTCATAAAGTAAGAAATTGATAAACTGAACTTTAACAAAAGTAAAATAATGTAGTCTTTGAAGGACATGGTTAAGTAAACGGAAAGACAATTTTTAGAGTGGGAGAAAAATATTTGCAAAATGAAGATTATTTATTTGATTTATTTTTGGAGACAGGCTCTGCTATGTAGCCTTGACTAACCTGAAACTTGCTGTATAAAACAGGCTGGCCTTGAATGCACAGAGACCTGTCTGCCTCTGCCTCTGGAGTGCTGAGATTAAAGAGCTGTACCATCGTGCTTAACCTAAAGAGTTTATTATGAGAGCACGTTTGAGCTTGGAAGTCAGCCAGAGGTCTGGGCAAGGTTGGCTGTTCAAAGGCCCTGGGCCACAAGGGGGTGGATCCTCTGTGGTTCTTTTATGTAGATGCCACCTCCTCCTGTATTTGGAGATTGTGCTTTTCCTTGTATGCCCTGTCTCTTACAGGGAGCCCTGGTGGTAAAGGGGTTTCCATCTTTTACTCTGTCATGGGCATCTTTCATCTTCTAAACGTCATGCCCTTCTCTATATCCTAGCTGGCCACGTTCCAAGGAAGACTCTATTTCTGGATAGTGGACAGCTGCCTTCTCCTTCTATACTTACAAGGCTTTCTATTGTATCCAGAGATAGGAGAGAGAGAGAGAGAGAGAGAGAGAGAGAGAGAGAGAGAGAGAATATTCTATTCCCTTCAAAGGCATGCCTTATAATCTACATTCCTTCCACTAGGCTCAATCTTCTAAAAGGTTCCATCATCTCTCAATGATACCATGGGCTAGGGACCACGTGACCACACAGTCCTTTGGGGGCATTTCAGATCTAAACTATCACACCATGGCAGCCACATTCTCTTCTTGGGCCTCATCTCTTAGCCCCTTTGTCCCTGTGTCCATTCTGATTGCTACATGAACTCCCCAGCCTGTCTCTCTGGACGATTGTAAGATCTTCCGTTTGAGGATGAAGAGATGGCTCAGCAGTTAAGAGCACTGGCTGCTCTTCTAGAGGATTGGGGTTCAGTTCCCAGCACCCACATGGTGGCTAACAATCGTCTGAAATTCCAGTTCCAGAGGATCTGATGCCATCTTCTGGCCTCTGCAGGAATGATTCCACAGTGGTGCACTTACGTACATGCAGACAAAGCACTCATATACATTGAGTAAATGAATGAATGAATGAGTGAGTGAATGAATGAATGAATGAATAAATAAATAATAGGTAAATAATAAATAGGTCTTCCAAATATGTTTGATGTTTGGCATGGATTTTAAAATACTGAGTTATTAGTATATGTTGTTCTTCCTGGGTTTATAGGTCCATACTTTTCATAAGTTGAGAATATTTGCTGCTGACATCACTTCAAGTATTGCTTCTTATTTCTTCCATCACTGTTCCTGGTACTCTGATTCTGTATTAAGACCTCACAAATCTCTTAATATCTGCTCCACATTTTTGGTGCCTTGTCACCATTGTCCTGCATCACTTCTCCAGGTTTTTCTACCATCTTTTCTTCTATCTTCAGTTATCTCTAAAGTGCTACTTAACTCATTAATATTTTTATATCAGCAAGCAAATTCTTTCACTCTTCTTCACTTTTTCCTACCCTCCACATTTCCTTCTTGAGGTCTGTTGTGGATTATATAATCCTTGTGTTTTGGGGCTTCTTCCATGTTCTGTAGCTGACAGATCTCATGTCTGTAATCTCTAGGGCTCTAAATTCATTGCACGTTATTTCTGCCAGCTTTCAGCAACAGTACTTTTGCTTTATGATTGATGATTGTTGATGGTGAGGGTCATTGTCATCCAAGTGCTTAACTGGAGAAGTTCTCTCCAATGAAGAGAAAACCTGCTTCTGCTTTGGGCAGTGACAAGGAGATGCCACACAGCTGAGACTGTGTCAGTGAATCAGTGTCTCATCCCCATCCCTAACATTCCCTGTTTTGGTTACCTGTCTGTTCTTGTGATAAAACATTCCTACGAAAAGCAGAATGGGAGACGAAAGAGTTACAGGTTACTTCCTCCGGGGAACCAGGGTAGGAGTGCAAAGCAGAAACCGTGGAGGAATGCTGCTTACTGCCTTGCCCACTGACTCTCACTCAGCCACCTTTCTTATACAGCTCAAGCCCAACTGCCTAGGGACTGCACTACCCACAGTGGGCTGGGTTCTCCTACACCAATTAGCAATCAAGAAAATGCCCCCCAGACATGCCCACAGGCCAATCCGAAGGGGGACATTCTTCAGCTGAGGTTCCTTCTTCCAACATCTGTCAGGTAGATTGGCCATCTTTGAGGACCTCAGTTTCAGCGGAGCTCTCACCTCAAAGAGGGCCCTGAGCTCACTGTCTTGGTGGCACTACTGCAACTGGCAGGCACTCTAGGCAGGTCAGGATTGTGCTCTTTGGCTTCTCATTTCTTTCTGAGTTTTGCTGTGTAGGCAACAGAGTAGAAACTCACTATGTAGACCAGGCTGGCCTTGAATTTGCAGCAATTTTTCTTCTACCTCCCAAGTGTTGGGATTCTAGGTAGGTATAAGCCACCACATTCAGCTTGTGAGTCTGCTGATCACTTAAATCGTACTTCCTACCAGGCTTTGCTGCTCTTAGCAAGAGTGTGTAGTGGCACATACTCCCACATTGCCAGAAGTTTGCTCTGTCCTTTTCCCCAGTTTTTCTGGATCCATACATATTTTCCACAAGTATACAGGCCCCAGTGCAGAAACCAGGCCCCAGTGCAGAAACCAGGCCCCACAGTAGAAAAAATACTAATAGCTCAGTCTTCCCATCTGGCAAGGCTTGGCATTAAGAGGTGTTTCTAAGCAGAGAATAGTATCTGATGGTTGCCCGAGTCCAGATGGGACGGTACAGCTGACACACCTCTGAGCCTTTTGGACTGTGTTTATTTTAGGCCTCAGATTAGGATGCTTGCCTTGGACCCTGCGTGCAGTTCTGCAGTTTGTTGAGACCCTTGCAAAAAATGCCATAGAATAATTTTCAGGATTAGTATGTTGTCCTCAAATCCTGTCAATTTGAAAAGGATTCTTGGCATACCTAGCTCTTGCCAACTCCCTCCCCTTGAAGATAAGATTCTAATCCCTACAGCTCCTAATTCTTCCTAGAAATTAACACATCTTTTAGAATCATAATGAACCTTGCTTTTTCTCAACATTCTTACCTGACTTCCTGGAATTTCCACTTCTGTGCTTACTCAATAGGGAGATTTTCCTGGTTTGAACACTTTTCTGAATTATATCCATTTTCCTCATTTCCTCCCTCCCTCCCTCCCTTCCTTCCTTTCCTCCTTCTTCCTTTTTTTTTTTGCCATAGATAGACATTGTGGGACATGGGCCTAAGACCTCCCAAGTCCTTAATTGTATAGTGTCTGTAGGTTAAACATTTCTGCGGTCCTGTCCTGGTTCACTCGCCCAGACTTCTGTTACTGCTCTCTACCTCACCCTCAGCTCTCAAGACTCACCTTAGACTACCTTAGCACTGAGTTTGAAGAACATGAACTTTGGGGAACACATTCAAGCCACTGTTCAAGGATACTGAGCTCCCTTTTCTCCCCACCTGGATAGATCATCCATATGCAAACCTATGTAGCCTTTATTTTCATTAAATTATATAAGATTCCTTCTTCATGAAAGCATCTATCTTAGTCTGTTTTACTTTGCTACAACTGAATACCACAGACTAATTCACGTAAAGAAGAAAGGCTTACTTAAATGTATCCATGGTTCTGGATACTGCAAGTTTAGTATCAGGAGACTAGCACCTGGTGATGGTCTTCTTCCTGTGTCCTAACATGATGGAGGGCATCACATGGTGAGACAGAGAGAGTGGGTCATCTTGGGGCTCCCATCCTCTTCTTCTTTTTTAAAAATATTTTTATTTATTATTTTTATTTCATGTGTATGAGTGTATTGCCTATATGTATGTGAGTGCACCCATGTTGTGCAATGCTGCAGAAGTCAGAAGAGGGCTTCAGATTCCCCTGGAACTGGAGTTAAGGATGGTTTGTAGCTGCCATGTGGGTACTGGGAATCGAACCTGGGTCCTCTGCAAGAGCAGTCAATGCTCTTAACTGCTGAGCCATCTCTCCAGCCCGTCTCATCCTCTTCTTATAAAGCCTTTAAAGTCATCATGAGGCCATCTCTGTTATGACATCATCTAATCCTACTTACATTCCACAGGCCCCACATCTAAGTACCATTAACATATAAGTTTAGGCATTGAGCTTCCAACACATGAACTTTTGGGGGACACATCGAAACCCCAGAAGCTTCCTTTATCTTTCTCTTCTCCTCATTTGGATGGGCTGTAAGACCCTTCTAGCCCTTATTTTCATTAAATTTACATAGGACTCCTTATTTTAGTTAAATTTAATTCATCCTTCCATAATTGTGTATTTTCTCAGCCTCACTAGACTACAAATTCCTTGAGGGAGCTATCTTACTTTTTCCTGAAATTCAAATCGTGTTGTCATCAAGTGAAACTGAATGAAAAAGAAAATAATTCACTTTGTCATTAACAGTGTGGTTTTTATAATCATGTCGCTTATACAGGACAGAGCTTGATAGGTCAGTGAGCACAGATGCAATTATTTAAACCTTCCTAGAAAGCAACTCCACTTTCCCTCTGAAGCACAGGGAGCAGGCAGTATTGGGTTAGGAGAAAATTGAGAAGGAAATGGCTTTGGGACAGGGAGACTTGGGGAATGCAAAGAGAGAAGGTCTTGTGTCTGCACTGCAAACAGACTCCTGCAGCATACTAAATGACAGTCATAAAGAAGGGCCAGATACTTGGGCTTTGACACCTGTAACTAAAGGATGCTTTGGCCGCCTGGCCAAGGAAATCCATTATCATCGTCTCTATCGCGAAGCAGCTGATGCTCCAGAGGTGCCCAAAGCTTTTACTTCCTTTCTGCTCTTTTAGCGGGGATATTTATTATTGCTATCTCCTCCCATTTGTCTGCTGGAGTTATTATCTTCCATGACTCTGCATCTCCAGAGCAAACTGATCCTTTGGGGGGTAGGGCATAAAATCTGCCAGATCCTTAGCAAGAGAAACAGGACTATAGTGTAGGCCCAGTTGTTAATACTTTAATGAAATCAGAAGTTAGTCTCTTGGTAGCAACCTGGCCATTTCTAGATTCTTTGGATTTCATTAACTTTTTTTTTTTTTTCACGTTCAAACTGTCCTTTCTTTCTTTCAAAGGCACACCCCAGAATCCCCTGAGAAGCCCTGTTTTTCCTCACTGCAGTGAGTGGCTCCACTCTGTATGGGTCTAATGAGAGCCAAATTTTCTGTGTCCAGTTAATGAAAGACCCACACACATCTCTGCTGCTTTTGTGAGTAGTAGGAAAAAAACACTGTGCACAAATGGAGTGTGGCTCAGAAGCCACGGCAGTGACCAAGAGACCCAGTCAGACTACAAACACAATGATTTGGGCCAGACACTCATGAGGCCTTACCTCATGCTGCAGTCCCCTCTGCAACTGCCATTATATACCAGGTGAGGACCAATGGTCCATTCCTGTGACCACCCACTACTCTGGCAAGAGATGGTTAGAAGTCCAATGCTTTGTTTCCTGTAAGAGCTGCTTAAAGGGGCAATTCACAACCATGGGAGCCAAATTAGATCTGTTCTTAGAACAGTCACAAGAGAGACACTACATCAGAAGGGACTGTGAAAGTCATTAAGAGTTTGAATGTTAGTTGTTTTCTCAAGATTCTTATGTTGAAAGACTAACTCCAAAAAGAGTGGTCATTAGGAGGCAATTAGGTCATGAAGGTGGAGCCCTTGTGAGTAAGATTAGTGGCCCCAGAAAATCACCTTGCCTCTTCCACTGTGTGAAGCCACACCTAGAAGGCGCCATCTGTGAACCAGAAAGTGGTCCTTCACCGATTGATCTGTGGCTGCTTCACCTTGGAACTGGACTGGAGAGATGGTTCAAGGGTTAAGAGGTTACAGAGGAACTAGGTTCTGTTACCAACACCTGTATGGCAGCTAACAACTGTTCTTAACTCCAGTTCCAGGGGATCTGATGCTCTCTTCTGGCCTCTGCAGGTATTGCACACATGGTGCACTTACACACATGCAGGCATAACATGTATACACATAAAATAAATAAATAAATAAAAGTTTAAAACACTGAGAAATAAATCCCTGTCATTGATAAAGCCTGCCATCTCGTGGTATTCTGTTACAGCAGCCTGCACAAATGAAGACAGTCATACTTCCTGAATGGAGGTCTGTGATATTATACAGGAGATAGCCAAAGACAGAGCTCTAGTAGTATGCTTTGAGAATACAATGCCAGAGAGCCCTTGGCTCATTTTAAAAATAAATATAGAATACAGAATAAGGGATATACTCTCAAAAGCTGCTGTAGGCATCCAATTCTCCCAAACAGATCCTGCATCAGGCTGGCTGCAGCTTTGTCCTGGGACCACCTTTGTGCAAGCATCAGCTGCTTTCCCCTTGACATACATAGTGGCTGACTGGCTGCTCCATCCACTCTTAGACCACTTCTTAATTGTTCTGCACAAACCAGCCAGAGACATCTTCTTAAAAAGTAATGAGAGTTATGTCACTTTCTCTTTAAAGTACTCTATTGTTTTTCATTTAAAGCCAAAATCTTCATTTCTGACCATAGCCCACATACCTTTATAAAGCTGCCCACTTCTCTGGCTCATCTCCTAAAGGATTCTCTCTCTGGCTGGGAGTCAGAGATGGAGGCCCTCACAGGTCAGACACGGAGGCCCTCGTAATTCAGACATAGAGGCCCTCACAGATCAGACATGGAGGCCCTCATAATTCAGACATGGAGGTCCTCACAGGTCAAAAATTGAGGCCCTCACAGGTTAGACATGGAGACCCTCATAATTCAGACATGGAGGCCTTCATAGGTCAGAAATGGAGGTCCTCACAGGTCAGACATGGAAGCCCTCATAAGTCAGACATGGAGTCCCTCATAGGTAAGACATGGAGGCCCTCATAAGTCAGACATGGAGGCCCTCACAGGTCAGAAATTGAGGCCTTCATAGCTCAGACATGGAGGCCCTCATAGGTCAGACATGGAGGTCTTTGCAGGTCAGACATGGAGGCCCTCATAACTCAGACCTGGAGTCCCTCACAGGTCAGATATGGAGGCTCTTACATGTCAGACATGGAGGTCCTCACAGGTCAGACATGGAGGCCTTCACAGGTCAGAAATTGAGGCCTTCACAGGTCAGACATGGAGGCCTTCACAGGTCAGAAATTGAGGCCCTCACAGGTCAGACATGGAGGCCCTCTCAGGTCAGACATGGAGGCCCTCACAGGTCAGACATGGAGGCCCTCATAAATCAGATATGGAGGCCCTCATAAGACAGATATGGAGGTCCTCACAGGTCAGATATGGAGGCCCTCACTGGTCAGACATGGAGGCTCTCTCAGGTCAGACATGGAGGCCCTCACAAGTCAGACATGGAAGCCTTCATAAGACAGACCTGGAGGCCCTCCCAGGTCAGACATGGAGCCCTTATAGTTAGACATGGAGGCCCTCATAGTTAGGCATTGCAGCTTCTTTTGTTTTTGAAGCTTGTCATCTTAGTCCATGTTCTGTCACTAATAACAATACCTGGGATAGGGCAGTTAATATAGAGTAGGGATCCATTTAGCTCACATTTCTGGCAACTGGGAAGACTGTGCGGGCATAGCTGCTCTGCTTCTGGGAAGCACCCCCTGGTGTTTCAACTCATGGCAGAAAGGGGGAAAGGATGCAATACACAGGGAAGGGAAGCGAGAGGAAGTTCAGGCAGCCAAATTCATTATAATGCAACTTCCTACCCTCAAGAGAGGAGAACAAACTGCAAGTTTTCAACCCAGAACCTCAAACACCTGCCTACCACCTCCAACTATGAAGGTAACTGAACTTCGACATGAGATTTGGAAGGGCAAACCATATTTTGACCACAGCACATGCTAACGCTGCTCAAATACTTGAACTTTGCACTACCTCCTCTTTGTGGGAAAACATCCCCCAGATCTTTATAGCTCTGGCTCCTTTTCTTTACTCTGGTCTCAAATATCTTTAGAGAGGCTTCCCCATTGTCCAGCTGAAGGAGTCCTTACACATTAGCTTTCTCGAGCTCATGTTGTGCTTTATTTCCCTGTAGCACTTACACGAGTTGTTTGCTTACTCTAAGACTCTCCCCTGTAGACTGAGAGAAAAGATTTTTAACTATCATGTCAACTCATGTATCCTACCTAGAAGATTTTTCATTAAGGTTTGTTGAATGAATTAGAGATGCACATAAGGATTCAATGAGGATATTGACTTCCATGGTAATCCTATTCACAAGGTAAATGAATCTGCACTGGTGTCACTTTGGGTTTATTTCGCCACGCTGTTAACTGATGTGCTTAATCATCTATCCTACTGCTTTGTTAAAGACTCTCCAACTTCTGCTTTTCAACAACTCATAAGAGTTCTGGGCATTGGTCCTTCACTCTCCCAGGGCTCCTCAGAATAATGATTTGTGAATCTGAGACTGCATTTGCTGTGTTGTTTCAGTGTTCTGGGGTGAGGTTGCCTGAGCCCAGACATAGTCAACTTTCTTAATGTGACTAGGGGCACTCCCTGGAGGCCCTTTACAGAACCGGTATCTCCTACTGGTTCTTGTTACCAGCCTTCATTGTCTACAGCACAGGCTTAGGACACACTGGAGAGGCTCTTCCCACACTGGTTTATACTTGGTTGGTAAACGTTTTCCAAGATTGACTGAAATGACTTCCTGGGTTCACTTCAGGCTCTAACTGCCTAATCATATCTCTCCAGCCTAGTTCTGGGATGGATCTGGATCCAGGGTCTGGATGTGACTCCCTTGGTTTGCAGTTCAGCTTTGCCACATGCTGTGATGCTGGTTCTCAGATTTTATTTTACTTTTTAAATTTTTTTAAATTATTTTTTTATTTTACATGTATGAGTGTGTTGCCTGCATGTATGTGAGCGCACCCGTGTTGTGTAATGCCACAGAGGTCAGAAGAGGGCTTCAGAGTCTCCTGGAACTGGGGTTAAGATGTGGGTACTGGGACTCAAACCTGGGTCCTCTGCAAGAGCAGTCAGTGCTCTTAAGCACTGAGCCATCTCTCCAGCCCCTCAGATTTTATTTTATTATTATTATTTGTATATCTGTGCATGTATATGATGTGCATGGGCACCTGTGCCATGGCACATGTATGGGCATCTAAAGACAACTTTCTTCTCCTACCTTTACATGGGTCCCAGGGATTGAACTCAGGTCACCGGGTTTGTTCGGCAAGCGCCTTCATATGCTGAGCCATCTCACCAGCCCTGATCCTCAGCTCTCTGTCTATTGATGCTCCTGACTTTATCACCTGCCCTGGCCCTCTGAGCCAGGACCACTGTTGGTCCTCACTAGCCCTTTCAGAGAGTGGGACCCAGAGACTGGACACTGCCTGGTCCTTCCTATGGCTGACTACAGCCCTGTTGCCTGTGTCATTGTCGTCTGCCTTCAGCGCATGTCCTGTTTCTGGACTGCCCTGCTTGGATCACTGCCTAGTGCCTGTCACCATCCTCTCCAGATGTCATGTGCCATCTGCCTGGATTGGCTCTTTCTTGTTATCTTCTACTGTGACTGTGCTGCAACACAAGCCAGTCCACGGCAACAGACTTAACTTTTGGGTCTGACATCTATTGTTTAGAAAGTCCTGCAGCCAGACTCAAGTTTTGAGGAATACCAGCATGAGATGAGGATCTGCTGGTTGGGGATGCGGGTGTGACTTAGACAAAAGGCAACCATTTGCTCATGGGCCATCTCTACTAAAGGAGGTACTGATTGCTTGTTGGTATAATGTGATGCTGTATTTAGTGCTGCTCAAAGTGATCTGATCACCACTCACCTACTTGGATTTATAGTACACTCCAAGATACAATACTGGCCTTTTGATGCTATTTCTTCCTCATGTGATCTAATCTCTCTCTCATTCTCCCTCTGTAGGCTAAAGAATAACCACTTCTGGTGACATTCCTACATTCCTCAGGTGCCACCCATCTTGCTTTTGAAACAGAGTCTCCCATTGGTCTGGAACTTAAGTAGGCTGACCTGCTAACAAGCCCCAGGAATCCACCTGTCTCCACCTCCCCAGAGCTGGGGTTATAAACAGGTGTCACTATGCCTGGCTTTTTTTCTAAATGAACATTTTTTACTCATTTTATTGAAATCTTGCAAATGTCATACAACACATTTGGGTGAGAGAGAGAACGAGAGAGCCCTATAGTCAAATTTGTGTTCCCAAATGCTCTTGGGTGTGAGTTCATCCTCCACTGGGGCCCAGACAAACTACCAAGAGTCTCAAACTTAAACAAGACTGACTCTCCTCCCAGCTACCACAGGTTGAAAATATCTCCTCAGGTAGGACTGGAGTTTCGCACCCACTTTCCCACGTCTATGCTGGGATTCTGCCTGCCTTGAGCTTAGGTGGGACTTGTCCACACTGTCACCGTTGCTGTGAGTTCATTTGAGCAACTGCCCGGTGGTCTGGAAAACTGTTTCCTTGTGGCCATCCACCACCTCTCATGCTGGCATTTTTTGTGTGGTTTCTTGGGCGCAAACTCAAGTCCTCATGCTTGTGTAGCAAGTGCTTCAGTGACTGAGCAGTATCTCTAGCCCCAACCTGCTTTCTTTTAAGCCTTGTCTTATTTATTTTAGGCTAGAGGAAATTAAACCAGGAAAAGTCTTTTAAAAATAAGCTATCCGGAAGGCAACTTTTAACCAGCTGCTCTCAGTGACCCAGGCCTACTTGAGCCGAACCAGACATGGCGTAGGGTCTGATAAGTTTATTCTGTGACATACTTTGTGCTGCAAAACTTATTAACCACATTCAGATAAGCTGAATTGCCCGGCATCATATAAAGGCTTTTTCTTTTTTTTTTTTTCCCCTTTGTATTGTTTAAAAGAGGAAAGCCAAATAAGAGAGCAAAAAAGACCTGCTGCAGAGCTTGAGGTGTGCATTTCCCAGAGGTGCAGCTCTTGCTTGCAAAGACTCAACCTCAGGGTGACAACACACACAGGCTTCTTCTTACAACCTTGAGTCTGGACACTTGCCTTGTTGAGTCCCCTAGGACCAGAGACTTTGAGACAGAAACCTGCACCCGAGTAGTCACAACGTATCAATGCGTAGAGAGGCCTGGGAACTAAGAACTCTGAGGAGCAGAGGGTTGGATAGCCACTTCAGGCTCTTTTCCAATTCCCTCCTGGAGAAGTACCCCACTGAGAAGTCTTTCCTCTTCATTTGCTACAGAAGGGACCTGCAGGGTCCGTCCATCTAACCCAACCCTCCTGTGTTATAGGTGAGAACACGAGGCCCAAAGAACTTCCTAAAGAAGGAAGTAGCCTCAAGTAGGTGAGCAATGACTCTGGAGGAGAGCTCCAACCTGCTGAGCAGTTATATTTATCCAGTGCCTCAGGCAGCCTTTTTCCCATCACCTACTTTGTCTCTGTTTCTTCATCAATGGGAAACAAAACCCAGTGGGAAAGGAGAGGAGGAAAGAAGCTAAACCAACACCCCCGAGGGGAAGTGTGCATCTGGAAGTGGTGCCTGGATACCCTTGCCCATCTCTGTGGCTGAGCCCCTGACAGTGGTTCCTGTCAAAGCACTGGGATTTCCCTGCTCTGAATCAAGGAGATTGTCCCTGCTTGGACTACAGGCATGGTTCATGGAACGGACTCCCATTTTCCTCACTTGAAAGAGGGCTTTTCAAAGCTAAAAAAAAATGGTGATATGGGCCAGATGGGAGCTCCCCAGTGGAGGGGGAAGGGAAGAATTCCCCACTTGGCAAGAGGGAGGGTGCAGTGCTGCTGCCCCTCCCCCAGTCAATCTGGCCTCCCACTGTGCTAGGCTGACAAAGGGCAGCTGGTGATGCTGGCAGGGAGGTGGGCAGAGGGAAGGAGCCAAGTGCTGGGCAAGGTCCAGCTTGGGGGTGGGGGAATGGTTCCAGAGCATTTCTCCCTTACATCCAGGCGCTGACCTAGAGTCTCAATGATCCATTCTGGAAGGTGCTCAGAGGACCTCACAGAGCCACTACCAACACCCTGGCCAGCCTGAAGTAGCTTTTCTGGTACCTGACTCCTTAGATTTAAATCCCAGCTTTGTCTTCGGCAGTTATGTCACATTGGACAAATGACTTCACCTCTCTGTGCCTCACCTGTTTCCTCAAAATAGTTGATAACAGTATCTTCTTCATAGTGTGACTTGTGATTAAGTAAGTAGATAAAGCATAAAGCACTTCCAACAGGAACTGGAAGTTACAGGAGCTGTGTGTGCTGTTATTGCTGCCATTATTTTATCTTTGTTGTTCTTCTCTGTACAGGAAGAGCTGAATACTTGGACCAAAGGTTTAAGAGAGACAGTGACAGGGGGAATTTGTTCTTGGAAATCCTGCTAAATGGTTGGAAATCCCATGAGTTTCTTAAGCCTTTCTGTGGCTTTGGCTTTCTGGTGACTGGTTCCGCATGGTACTTTTTCAGGGTCATCCTCAGGGGATATTTTCTGATTCTTGAGGGCACACAGGAATACAAAATCTATAAAGTGCCTATTTGCTAGTGATCAGCTGATAAAATAAACCCAGGATACAAGACCCATCTGTCATTTTCTATGTGTTTGGCTTTGATGAAGTTCCATTGAACCTGTTTGTGCCTCGGTTTCCTCATGTGAAAGTCAGAAGTGTTTTTTCTACTTCCCAGGATTGTTTGCTATCTGACAAGCATGGGTTTGATATGCTGTGGGTAAAAGTGCAGGGTCTCTGGGAACATTATTTGTTACATGTTACAGATCAGATTCCTGCATCATGTACTTGCTGTGTGCTCTGAGCAAACTGCTTCATTGCCGGTGCCAGCTGGCCAAGACGGACAGTACCTGAAAGTGGGAGTGAGGATTGAAAGAAAAAACAAGAGACAGAAAAGATACTTGGGAGGGCTGTCAGTAGAGACTGCAGCCCCGGTTTATTTCAGCTAGGCCTTTTTATACAGAAGAACTCAATTAGTTTCAACAGCTGTTTTTCCCACCTGTATCTGAGGGTCAAGGAGCGGTCAAATACTTGTTGTGAGCTCCACCATATAAACACATTCCTCCTGACTTGGCAGATTAGGTACTGGTGTGCAAAACACAAACTCAGTAAACAAGCCTGCCACAGCTTATGTACATAACGGATTAATAGCTCCCAACACTTCATCTTTGTTAAGACTCTACATTCTTGGGGCTGGAGAAACGGCTCAGTGGTTAAGAGTGTTTTCTGTTCTTGCAGAGGCTCTGGCTTCAGTTACTATTACCTGTGTCAGGCAGCTCACAACCACCTGTAACTCCAGTTTCAGGGGCTCTAATGACCTCTTCTGGCCTCTAAGGGCACCTGCATGCAAGTGGTGTGCATACATACAACTCAGGAACACACATATGCACAAAATAAATCTTTGAGGGGAAAAAAAGAGGACGCTACATTTTCTTCTATAAAATGGAGACAACTGAGCTCACAAGGTTATTGTAAGGATCACAGAAATCTTGTATTGCTAGTACTCAGTACAGCAATGTTTTATATTATAAAAGTTGAGATTGGTGAGATGGCTTAGTGGATAAAGGCACGTGCTACCCAGCTTGATGACCTGAGTTTGATATCAGGGACTCACATGGTGGAGAGAGAGAACCAATACCTACAAGCTGTCCTCTGACCTCCATATGCACACTGTGGCACATGTGCACTCCCCTGTCCCCAAATAATGTAATTGAAAAAAAAAAGAGTTAGTGTTTTACCTACCTCCACCTCAGTCCCTTATATATCAGCAGGGCAGATGTTTCTGAGCAAGAGAGCCTCAGAAACTTCTGGATACAGAAGATGCCCAGTGGGGTAGCTTTATGTGGTCTTCGGTTTCAGCTACACGTGTCGCCTTTTACTTCAGAAGCTGCTTGTTATATCTTGCTTGGGGAAATAAAGCTTTAGTCCTGTTTTCTCTATCTCTTGCCTTTTCTCTTACTATCTTGGTTTCTCTCCAAATCCCATGGCGGGGGGGGAATAGTCTGGTTATGTTTCATGCCAAGAGTTAGAGTCAACCAGGGCTGCCTTTAGGGTTCTGACCTACTGGAGCCAGTCCTGTTCTTGTCCTGTGGCTCCCAGAGGCTGGTTGGGCCTTAATGAACCATAGGGAAAGGGCTCAAGATGAAGAGACTGCCATCAGTCACAGAGAGGTTGTCTCCTTCTGAACACTGCCATCAGTCACAGAGAGGTTGTCTCCTTCTGAACACATATGTTTACCCCAAGCATAGCTTCCTTGCTGGGGATGAAAGGCAGAGAAATGAAGATGAGGCCAGAGGGACATTTGGGGTGAAAATGGGAGGTAAAGGAAGTAAGAAGTCTCCGTCTACGTTCTATGTATCTTGTGAGATGTAGGAAGAAAATTGTGCGTTTATTTTTCTATTTATACCAACTATCTTCTCTACCGGGAAATGTCAGGGTGCTTGCCTCACAGACATGAAGCCTGAAGTTTAATAGTAAATACTGCAAATCAAATCAAAACAGACAAAAAAAACCTTTCCTGATCATCTGGTAGATGTCCTGTTTCTTATCCATGGGTCAATGGGAATGCTAGGTGGACTAGACCACTGGAGCCTTGGGGGGCAGAGAGACCACTGAAAAAGTAATCACTTTATTTATTTATTTTTATTATTTTATGTGTGTGAGTGTATTGCCTGCACACTGCAAGTGTACCCATGTCATACAATGTCCGTGGAGGTCAGAAGAAGGCAGCAGATCTCCTGGAACTAGAGTTAGGGATGGTTGTTAGCTGCCATGTGGGTGCTGAGATTCAAACCTGAGTCCTCTGCAAAAGCAGTCAGAGCTTTTAACCACTGAGCCATCTCTCCAGCCCCTTGGCTCCACTTCTTACTTAATTGAGCATCAATTGACAACTGATCCAAACTGCCTCAGAAAGACAGAGCTTTTGCTTACATGCCCATCAGAATGAGTTCTTCTGCCCCATCTCTCCATGCTCCTCTCACACACAAGTGGCCTCAGTGAGGCTGGTAGTTGTTCACTTTATCCTTGGATTTATTTGGCCTCTCCATAAACTTTCTGAACTTTAGTTTTTTTTTTTTTTTTTTTTTTTTTTTTAATAATGAAGATGTGGATACCTCCCTCTGTTAAGCACTTGTAAGGAGATTAGAGGGCTGGGGAGTTGGTTCAGTGGGTAAGAGTACTCACTGTGAAAACATGAAGAGCTAAGTTAGAATCCTTTGCCCCCAGACAAAACAGCTAGGTATGCCTGCGTGTGCCTCTAACCTCAGTATGTGTGGGCAAGACAGAAGGATCCTGGCATCTTGCTGGCCAGCCAGCCAGTCAAAACACCGAGCTTCTGGTTCAGTGAGAGGCCTTGTCTGACGGGAATAAGGTGGAGAGCCATAGAGGAAGATGCCTGATATCTGAGGGAGATAATTACAAGAAATGCAAATCTTTTCTGGAATGACCACTGGCATGTAACTGATAAAATTATTTTGTAATCTCTCCCATCTTGTAACACTTTCTGTAAAGGCTGCATTCCCAGGACTTGAAGGCCAGGAGCAGTTAACCCCTTCGCCTTTCCTTCATTTCCTTTGCTTTGATTCCTTTAAAACTAGCCAACCTCGCCAGGTATGGTGGCACAGGTACTCAGGAGGCAGAGACTGAGGGAGCTCTATGAGACTGAGGCCGGCCTGGTCTACATAGCGAGTTCCAAGCCAGCTGGGGCTACAGGGAGACCCTGTCTCAAAAACAGCAACAGCAAAACAAAGCACACACACACACACACACACACACACGCACGCATGCACGCACGCACACGCACACACACACACAATCCTAACCTCAAAAGACTGGTGAAGTCAGACCCTGGCCAATGGAGAAAGGAAATAGTACTTTTGTGTTAAAAGAAAAACTTAACAAATTTTCTGCTCCATGTGCTTGCTTTCCAACTACAAGCCTTTCTGCACAGAGGTGAAGTTTGCCTCGTGAGGATACCTTAATTCCAGCACTAGTCTCTTGATTTGTGACCTGATTTTTGTCTCTAACATATCCATGGGTGTGTGCATTCACACATCTATAAGGATGCAGCATACATATACACCACACACACACACACACACACACACACACACACACACCATATATCATATGCACTATTTCCCAACATTAAAAAAGAATATAGACAGATACAGACATCAAGAGATGATGAATGCAAATTACTTAGAACATGGCCTCCTATCGAGTAACTGCTCAATTAAAGGAAGATTTTTAGGTGTTTTTTTTTTTTTTTTTTTCTCATTTTGAGCTTGTTCAGAATTATCCACTACTGAGATACTTCTGGGCTCACTCAAACTGTTAAGTCATTTCCTTTGAACACTGGTGGAGCAGAGCAGTCAGGATGACCATGATAGGCTCCATACAGTGTGGGGAAAGAGTGAATGAAAGGAAGGATTCTCTGTATTCTGGGTCCTCAGAGCTTTAGGAATCCCCCAAACTCTGCTGCTCACTGACCTGTCTGTGGTGAGCTGTGCTGCACTACCCCATTACCACTGTTACCACTCTTCAGAAGACTACTAGAGGGTTTTGAGCATTTACAATGTGCCAGAGATTTTAGAACAATAATATTTTTATCCAGTGTAATCATGTTGATTTTACAAATGAGAGAACTGAAGCTTAAGAAGTTAAGCAGCTTATGCCAAGGCCCTTAGCCTGTGAGGAATGGAGACAGATAATGCCTAGTGTGGTCTAGCCCCAAGGCCACTGCTCTTAACTGTACTCCCAAGCCCTTTGAGACTGGCCCTGGGTCAAAGTGGGGAAGGCTGAAGTGTGCCTCTGGGGATGGGATGAGCCTGTCAGGCAGGAGAGGTTGAATCAAGCAGCCAGTCTTGTTTTCTATCACAAGCAAGGGACAGATGGGACATGAGATGACGTGCTCCCCTTTGATTGGATGACATTTGCCTGATAAGATCTGACACCTAGAAATAAGACTGACTAAATGCATGGCATGACTTCACATGGGTCTCTTTTCTAGACTTTCAAACTGAGTGGTCCTGTGGATTGAATATTTTTCCAGCAGGTCACACAGTATTCCCTCACTTTATGGTTTAGATCATTAGTTCTCCAAGCTCCTCTATAGGAAAGGGTTTTCTGATTGAATCCATCTGAAGCCAGAGGCACAGCAGATCCCTTTCTTGGAAATTCGAAATGCTCATAACCTAACAAAGTCTCCAGAAGTCTTGCAATCATGAAGAAATAATGCCCAGACACAGTGGCATAAACTTTTAGTCCCAGCATTCAGGAAGTGAAGGCAGGAGGATCACTGTAAATTCAAGTCCAGCCTGGTCTACATAGTGAGTTCTAGGCCAGAAAGTCTAAATAGTGAGATCCTGTTGCAATATAAAATAAAAAAAATATAAAAGAAAATAACATGAAGAAACATGGCTCATTGACTTTGCCTAACTCATTTCCCAAACAAAGTTGACCATGGCACCCTTTGTTGGGGTGCCATCTATTAATTATTGCAAAGAACCAGACAGAACAGATGTCAAGAAATACAAATACTTCACCTAGTGCAAAGATAAGAAGGCAGGAAACAACCTCCATTCCAGCTCCACCAGAGCATGCAAGTCAGTTATGCTCTCTAGGCCACAACATGAGAAAGTTGACCTCCATGATCTGCAGGCCTCCCTCCAGCTCAGTGAATCTAGGGCTATGGCTGTGTCTACACAGGCTGTAGTGACAAGAGAGGGTATGACGAGAGAGCAACAGATAACAAACACCTGCCTGGATTTAGGGAATTAAAAATTAGAGAAAATAAATGCAATTGAATTAGAAAAGAGTGCCAGATCTGACCACACATAAAAAGTGTGGAACAAGAGCGGGGGTGGGGGTGTTAGGTAGCTCTGTCCTTGAACACTCCTGTAGCATGTGTGTGAGGCCCTAAGTCTGATCACCAGCTCCCAAAGAAAACAACAAAAACAAGTGTCAAATTCATTTTTGCTAAATGAAGGACGAGATGTGCACAAGACGTAAATCCACTTAAAAGAACCAAACTGTCCTAACAGGGTTTTAAGTAGAAGATGAACTAAGTCATGGATGATTAAGATGTCCCAGAGACTCTTCCACTAGAGAGAAATTTTGAGCGGTTTAGAAAGATAAGGAAGATAACTAAAATATATTCTCCACTCACAATGTGCCATATAACCTACAGATAATATGGTAACCTCATTGTTTGGGGCCACACATCTGTAACTGGTGCTGAAGAGGTTGGAACTAATAGACTCCAGAAGCTTTCATTTCAAATTCTGACAATTTAGGTGTATGCTCTCCATGTGTCACGGTTGCCTCTCACATCCTGTAGACACAGCCTGGATCATAAACTCACCGAGCTAGAGCTAGGAGGCAGCCATTTTCATCATTTTCAGGACCCCTCCCCATCTCCTCTCAGATCCATCCTCACTGACCTTCCCACCCCCCTTCACTTCATGTCCTCTGTTTTTTTTTTTTTTAAGGCCTATAGAGTCTAATTCGTGTTCCCCAGATACTCTTGGGTATGGAACCATTCCTTGGGTCCTGGCTGACCTACCCAGCATCACACTCTTTAAAGAAAATGGAGTCTTCCTTTCCCTGCTCAGTTGCTAATAGTTTCTCAGCTAAACCTGGGGCTTCTTGGTCACTCCCCCCTTCCATTCTGGTTTGTTCTTTTTTCAAAATTTTATTATTATTATTATTATTTTTAATTTTTACATAAACTTTGAGAATTTTATACATGCATATAAGGTGTTTTGAGCAAATCCATGCCCACTCCCTCCCCTCCAACATTTCCCCCTCTAAAGAGGTAACC
>NW_008360328.1:4996337-5000661 GCF_000622305.1 Nannospalax galili
GACAGGAAATCAGGACGCAGACCGCTCTGGCTTCTTCCATGCTGAACAGGGACGCAGGGTGAAGCACTTGAAGTACCCCTTCAGTGGGTCTATCTAAAAGACTTCCAAATTGCATAACTTTTGTCTCTAAAGGGAGAAGAAAGACCTTGAATCATGAGCGGGAGCTGTGAAGGAGAAGCAAAGGCAAGAGTAATTAGCATTACAAGTTCTAGACAGGGAACTAGAAAAAGTCAGAACAGGACAGTTTTCATATGTTCATATAAGAGTCCATTGGAGTTTCTTGACAAGGGCTTCCAAAAGCATCCCTCTATTGGGTTCTTCCTTATTTTTCTTTTGTCTTCCAAGGCTGGACTAGTTGGCTGGGAAGAGTGGCTAGAAAGAGTGGCTGGATATTCAGGTGAGGGTCCAGTGACCCTGCTTGGCACTTCTTTAATGAATGAGTACAACCGTCAACAAGCCCAATTGTGACTATGTTTAGTGATCAGGCTAAGCCTAAGTCGTGATGATGGTAGTTATTTCATGCAGGAGGGACTGCTATATATTATCATCTTATTAAAAGGACCTGGAATTTAAAAGTATTTGGTGCTAGGATCCACATATGAGGGAGAAAATACATAGTTTATTTTTCTGAGTCTATGTTACTTCACTTAGTATAACAGTTTCTAGATCCATCCATTTACCTGGAAATTTCATTATTTCGGATTTCTTTACTGCTGCATAGAACTCCATTGTGTAAATAATACCACATTTTTGTTAACCAATGGTCAGTTGAGGGACACTTAGGCTCCTTCCATCTCTTAGCTATTGTGAAAAGAGCAGCAACAAACATGATTGTACAAGTGTCTCTACAATAGGATGAGTCCTTTGGGTATATGCCAAGGAGTGGTATAACCGGGTCATATGGTAGGTTCATTTTTAGTTTTTTAAGAGTTCTACACACTGTTTTACATAGAGGCTGCATGAGTTTGCAATCCCACCAGCAGCGAATGAGGATTTCCCTTTCTCCACATCCTCGCCAGTATTTGGTATCATTTGTTCTCTTGATCCTAGCCAGTCTGATTGGAGTAAGATGATACCTCATCCCTAATTACTAACAATGTTAAACACTTTTTGAGATGTTTCTTAGTCATCTTTAGTTCTTCACTTGAGAACTCTCTGTTCAGCTCCTTAGCCCATCTTTCAATTGGGTTGCTTCTTGTCCCTTTTCACTGAGTCATTTGGTTTCTCGAGTCTTTGTTTTTTGAGTTTCTTTATATATTCTGGATGTTAAACCTCTGACAGATGTGTCACTGGTGAAGATTTTCTCCCATTCTGTGCCTTTTCTCTTCACCTCCTTGCTTGCTTCTTTTGATGTACAGATGCTTTTTAGTTTAATGAGGCCCCATTTGTTACTTCTTGACCTTGTTCCTATGCAATTGATGTCCGGTTTAGAAAATTCTTTCTTACACCTATATCTTGTAGGTAATTGCCAATGCTTTCTTCTAACATTTTCAGAATTTCAGGCTTCACATTGAGGTCTTTGACCCGTTTGGAGTTAGCTTTTGTGCAAGGAGTAGCTGAAATAGCGTGTACTCAGGTTTGGCTCTTTAATGATGTTCCATTGATCTATGTGTCTGTTTTTGCACCAGTACCATGCTGTTTTTATGACTATGGCTGTGTAGTATACTTTGAGATCTGGTATAGTAATTCCCCCAGCGTTGCTCTTTATGCTCACGGTTGCTTTGGCTATACAGGGTCTTTTGTGCCTCCACATGAATTTAAGGATGCATTTTTCTAATTCTTTGGAGTATGTCATGGGGATTTTGATTGGGATTGCATTGAATCTATATATTGCTTTTGGTAGGATGGTAATTTTAACAATATTAATTCTTCCGATCCATGAACATGGGAGGTCCTTCAGTCTCCTGGTGTCTTCCTCAATCTCTTTTTTTAAGGATTTAAAATTTTCATTATAGAGATCTTTGGTGTCTTTCATCAGATTTATTCCAAGATATTTTTTTTTTTGCAGCAGTTGTGAATGGCAGCATTTTCTTGTATTCTTTCTCCAATTGCTTGTTATTGGTATATAGAAAAGCTACTAATGTTTGTACATTGATTTTATAACCTGCTACTATACTGAAAGTGTTGACCAGTTCTAGGAGTTTTCTGGTGGAACTTTTGGGATCTCTTAAGTATAGTACCATATCATCTGCAAAAAGTGATAATTTGTCCTCTTCTTTTCCAATAAGTACTCCTTTAATTTCCTTCTCCTGTCTTATTTCTCTAGCAAGAGTTTCAAGCACTATGTTGATTTTCTCCATTTAGAATGATGTTGGCTGTGGTTTGTTGTATATAGCTTTAATTATGTTGAGGTATGTTCCCCAAGTCCAATTCCCTGTAGGACTTTGAACATATAGGCATGCTGAATTTTGTCAATTTTCTGCATCTATTGAGATGACAATGTGGTTTTTGTCTTTGAGTCCATTTATATGATTAATGACATTTATTGACTTGCATATATTGAACCATCCCTGCATCTCTGGGATGAAGCCTACTTGATCATGGTGAATGATCTTTCTGATGTGTGTCTGTATGTGGTTTGCAAGTATTTTGTTGAGAATTTTTGCATCTATGTTCGTTAAGGATATGAGTCTATAGTTTTCTTTTTTGGTTGTGTTTTTACACAGTTTGGGTATTACAGTGATGCTGGTTTCATAGAAGGAATTTGGGAGTTCTCCCTCTGTTTCTATCATTTTGAATACTTTAAGTAGTATTGGTTGGAGGTCTTCTTTAAATGCCTGGTAGAATTCTGCTGTAAATCCATCTGGACCTGGGCTTTCTTAAGTCGGGAGGTTTTGTATTATTGTTTCAATTTCTTTTTGTATTATGGGTCTGTTTAAGCTGTTAATCTCTTCTTGGTTTAGTTTTGGTGGCTTATAGATTTTCAGATTTAGTAGCATATAAGTTTTTAAATATTCCCTTATAATGGTCTGGATCTTTTGGGTGTCTGTTGGGTTGTTTCCCCTTTCATCTCTGATTGTGTTGATTTGAATTTGCTCTTTCTTTCTTTTGGTTAACTCGGCTAAGGGTCTGTCTAATTTGTTTAGCCTTTCAAAGAACCAGCTCTTAGATTCACTGATTCCTTGTATTGTTTTCTTTGTTTCTATTTCATTAATTTCTGCTCTGATTTTGATTATTTCTTCTCTTCTGCTTGGTTTGGGTTTCATTTGTTCTTGCCTTTCCACTGCCTTGAATTGCAGTGTTAGGTTATTTATTTGAGCTCTTTCCAATTTTTTAATGTAGGCACTTTGAACTATAAACTTCCATCTTAGGACTGTTTTTAATGTGTCCCAGAGGTTGTGTTGTGTTGTATTGTCCTTTTTATTGAATTCCAGGAATTCTTTTATTTCTTTCTTAATTTCTCCTTTGACCCACTCATTGTTTAGGAGTGTGTTGTTCAATTGCCATGAGTTCTTGCAGTGATTAGAGCTTCAACCAGTGTTGATTTTGAGCCTTATTGGTTTGTGGTCTGATAGAATGCATGGAATTATTTCAATATTTTTGTATTTGTTGAGGTTTGTTTTGTGGCCCAGTATGTGGTCAATTTTTGAAAAAGTTCCATGAGGTGCTGAGTACAAAGTGCATTCTTTGGTGTTTGGGTGGAATAATTGCAAGATGTCTGTTAGGTCCATTTGATGTATGGTATCATTTAATTCAGATGTCTGTTTATTCTTTGTCCAGTTGACCTGTCTAATGAGACAGTGGGGTATTGAATTCCTCTGCTGAGTTGGGGTAAATCTGTGTCTTAAAGTCCTGTAGTATTGTTTTATGAATTTGGGTGCACCAGAATTTGGTGCATATATGTTAAGGATTTTAATATCTTCTTGGTTAACTGTCCTTTCATCAGAATGAAATGACCCTCCTTATCCTTTCTGATTAATTTTACTTTGAAGTCTAATTTGTCAGATATTAAAATTGCAACCCCTGCTTGTTTCTTCATGACATTTGCTTGGAATATGCTTTTCCACCCTTTTACCTTAAGTTAATGCCTGTCCTTGAAGGTGAGATGGGTTTCTTACAGACAGCAAAGAGATGGATTTTGTTTCTTAATCCATTTACTTAGCCTGTGTCTTTTGACTGGGGAGTTCAGTCCATTGATATCTAAGGTTACTATTGAAAGGTGTGTATTGGTTGCTGTCATTTTGATTGCTGTTTGTGTTCTCTGTGTAATTTTGAGTTTCCTAGATATACCTTTGTTTGTTTTCTTTTGTTGCCCCAAGGTATTTTTTGAAGGGCTGGTTTTGTGGACATGTATTCTTTTAGCCTATTCATGTCATGGAAGATT
>NW_008360328.1:5000811-5062095 GCF_000622305.1 Nannospalax galili
GCTATTCATGTCATGGAAGATTTTTCTTTCCCCCTCTACTATAATAAACATTTTTGCTGGGTGTTGTATTCTGGGCTGGCATCTATTGTCATGTAGAAGTGGAAATACCTTGGTCCAGGCTCTTCTGGCTTTCATAGTTTGCATTGATAAGTCAGCTGTAATTCTGATGGGCTTTCCTTTGTATGTGACTTGTTGTTTTCCTTTTGCTGCTTTCAGTATTCTCACTTCCGGTACATTTAGTGTTTTTACTATGTTGTATCATGGGGAGTTTCTTTTCTGATCCTATTTGGTGTTCTATGTGCTTCCTGTATTTGTATGGGGATGTCTTTCCTTAATTTCGGGAAATTCTTTTCCACAATCCTGTTTAAAATCTGTTCAACGCCATTAACCTGAAATTCTCCTTTGTCTATTCCTATGATCCATAGATTTGGTCTTTTCCTGTTGTCCCACATCTCTTGCATATTCCATTCCTGTGTTTCTTAAAAATTTTCCATACTCTTTGCTTGAGTGGTCCAATTCTTCAACTTTATCCTCTAGTGTTGATATTCTGTCTTCCATTTCATTCATTCTAGAGATGAGGCTTTCCCCTGTTGTTTCAAGTTGACTTATTGAGTTTTGCCCTTCCTTCTTCATTTCTGCCCGAGTTTTCTTCAGTGTTCCTATCTCTTTTGTGAATTCATTCAGAAGTTTATCCCATCTCCTTTTAGTTCTTTGATTTGTTTGTTTTATGAATTTGGGTGCACCAGAGTTTGATGCATATGTGCTAAGGATTGTAATATCTTCTTGGTTAATTGTTCCTTTGCTCAGAATGAAGTGACCCTCCTTATCTCTTCTGATTAGTTTGACTCTGAAGTCTATTTTGTCAGATATTAGAATTGCAAACCCTGCTTGTTTCTTAGTGCCATTTGCTTGGAATATTCTTTTCCATCCTTTTACCTTAAGGTAGTACCTGTCCTTGAAAGTTAGATATGTTTCTTGCAGACAACAAAAAGATGGGTTTTATTTCTTTATCCATTCAACTAGTATGTGTCTTTTTACTGTCTCAGGCTTCCTTCAGCACATGGAGGCAGGATCCAGTGCCTCTCAGGCAGTCCTGTGCATTATCAACTCTATGCCAGAGGGAAGCCAGAGGGGGGCCAGAACTTGGCACTCTGTGGTGGTCTGCTGAGCTCCCAGCCTTAGCCTACCAAAGCCAGATCTTCCTTGGGGCCTTGGGAGGGACCTCACAAAATCCCAAGTAGGGGGATGGTATGGCACAATTAGGGGAAGCTCACCACCATGTGGAGGCAGGATCCGGGGGCTGTCTGGCTGTCCCCTGGGTCCTCAAGCCCTCTGGTAGTTGGAGGCCAGAGGTAGGCCAGAACCCCACACTTTCTGGCAGTCTGCTGAGCTCAGAGAAGCTACCCCTGATGGAGGTCCGAACCCACCCTTTCAGGCTGTCTGCTAGGATCTCAGCTGTACCCTACCAAAGCCAGATTGTCCTGGGACCTTGGGATGGGCCTAACAAAATGGGTTTTGTATGGTGCAATTAGGGGAAGCTCACCACCACATGGAGGCAGGATCCTGGTTTGTTCTTTTAAGGACTTAAATTTTTTTATTTATGTAAAAAGACTAGCATATGATCTCTTTCACTGGGTAGATGGTCTTGAATAATCCATCCCAGAAAGGTCACTTAGTCCAACTTAATGAAACCCATGTCCTTCACATACTGATGGGATCACTGTTAGCACACGTTCAGCCAGTACTTCTAGGTTGGACTGTGGTGGGTTGAGCAGACTTGACAAGGGCAAGAACCCTGGCTGAATTTTCACCAGTCACTCCAGTAGACCAACTGGTGACCCATCTTGTCTTTAGACATCCAGTGGGGGAAAGGCCTATTCTGGGTTTTTGTCTGGTTTTGGGTTTGTGCAGGTCTTGGGCATGCTGTCACAAGCACTGTTGGCAACTGCCTTTTTGTGTCTGGAAAACACAGTTTCCCTGTATTAATCCATTGCTTCTGGCTCTTACAATCTTTCTACCCCCTCTTCCTCAATGAGTCCTGAGCCTAAGGAGGAGAGGGTATGATATAGGTGTCCCATTTAGGGTTGGGTACTCCACAGCCTCTTCTTTTCTGTATGTTCAATACTTGTTGGTCTCTGTGTTAACTGCCATCTCCTGCAAGAAGCAGCTTCTCTGTTGACAGTTACTGATTAGTAAAGCAGGGAATATACACAGAATGTGTTCAAAGTATTGAGTGCCTCTAAAAGGCATGCAGAAAGATTACCACATATGTGGACATTTGGGAAGATAAGTCATTAGGAGTTGTCTTAATACTATGCCCATTTAGCAGGATAATAGTAGTAGGTTCTCCCCTATAGCCTGTGACCTGTCTGGCCACAGGTTCTTGTCCTTGATAACAGTGCCAGGTATGAGCTCCATCTTATGAAGCAGGCTTTGAATTGATCATAAAGTGGTTGGTTACTTCTATAACATCCATGCCATTATTGCACCAGTGGATGTATCTTGCCAAGTCAGTCATTACTGTAGCTCACAGAGTTCACAGCTGGATAATGCTGATGATTATTTTTCTCTTCTGGTAGCATGCATAGTCTTATAGCACCACAAAGGCTAACCAGTAGACATGAGGCTTCAAGGTTACCAGCTCAATTTCTCCATGTTTGTTCTACAACTCACATATGTAGTATCTTCAGCAATAGGATCTTACTGTCACATTCTGGAGGGCAGCCAAGAGCAATGGCAAGAGTCAGTATTATTTAAGGGTCTACGGGACCCTTGGTCAACAACACCAAAAGAGGGAGGCCCATTCCTGGCATTGAGCTTTTTATTTGCTAGCCTATAGTGTCTAGGGACATTGTTCCCTTGTGATAGAGTAATTACATTTAAACTCTTTTATATACATATATATTTTAAGAAGCTTCTACAGTAGTAGAAGTTTCCAAATGACTTTTTCAAAAGGCCTTGTGTTACTTATCCCTCCCCATACTCCCTATCTTCCCTATCTTGCCCTGACATTCCCCCCCATTTAACTCTTCCTATCCCATTATTCCTCTCTCTCCCTTTATATCACTGCATTTTATCTTTGTAATACCCCATGACTTCTAGTTTCTTGTCCTCTATGAACTTTCCAGTTGAAAAGTATTTAAAGATTGAAAGCTAGCATCCACATATGAAAGTGAATATACGTATATTTGACTTCCTGGGTCTGGATTACCTCACTCAGGATGATAGTTTCCATTTCCATCCATTTCCCTGTAAATTTATTATTTTTCTTGATAGCTGAATAGTAGTCCATTGTGTAAATTTATCATATTTTCATTATCCATTCATCAGCTGATGGACATCTAGATTGTTTCCATTTCCTGGCTATTGTGACTAGAGCAACAATGAACAGGGATGATCAGGTATCTCTGTAGTAGGATATAAAGTCCTTTGGGCATATGCCCAAGAGTAGTATAGCTGGATCCAGTGGTAGATCTGTTTCTAGCTTTTTAAGGAACCTTCACACTATTTCCATAGTGGCTGCATCAGTTTGCATTCCCACCAGCCCTGAATAAGTATTCTCCTTTCCCCACATCCTTGTGAGCATTTGTCATGATTTAAAAAAAAATCTTAGCCATTCAGACTGGGGTAGTTTCAATTTATATTTCCATGATGGCTAAAGACATTGAACATTAAAAAATTCTCCACCGCTTAATGTTTCATCTTTTAAGAGTTCTCTGTTTAGTTCCTTGTTCCATTAAAACACTTTTTTTTGATCTTTAGTTTCTTGAGTTCTTTGTATATTCTAGATGCTAACCGCTAACCATAGCTGACAAAGATTTTCTCCCATTCTGTAGACTGCCTCTTTGCTTGACATTTTCCTTTGCTCTATTCTTGAGTTCTTTGTATATTCTAGATGCTAACCCTCTGTCAGATATATAGCTGATAGATATTTTTCCCATTCTGTAGGCTACCTCTTCACTTGAATGATGGTGTCCTTTGCTGTATATAAGATTTTAGTTTCATGAGGTTCTATTTGTCAATTGTTGGTCTTAATGTCTGTGCTGAGCAGTGTCCTGTTTAGAAAGTCACTTTCTGTATCTGTAAGTTCCACTGTATTCCTTAGTTTCTTCTCTGTTAGATTTAGGGTATCAGCTCTTATGTTGATCCTTGATCCAATGGGAGTTGAGATTTGTACAGGGTGAAAGATAGGCATCTCATTTCTTTCTTCTATGTGTAGCTATCCAGTTTGACCAGCACCATTTGTTGAGGATGCTGTCTTTTCTCCAATATGTATTTTTGAAGCATTTGTCAAAAATCAGGTGGCTGAAAAATTCTGGGTGGACTTAAATATGGGTCCTCCATTCTATTTCATTGATTAATGTGTGTGTTTATGCCATTACCATACTGTTTTTATTACAATAGCTCTGTAGTATAATTTGAAATCAGGGATGGTGATGCCTCCAGTTCTTTTTATTGTGTAGAATTGTTTTGGCTTGTTGTGTTTCATATGAAATTTGAGGTTATTTTTCCAATTTCTGTGAAGAATTGTGTTGGAGTTCTAATGGGGATTGCATTGAATGTGTACAATGCTTTTCATAGGATGACCATTTTTACAATATTGATCCTACTGATCCATGAACATGGGAGGTCTTTTCATTTTCTGGCAGTGTTTTACGGGTTTTGTTATACAATCTTTCTATCTGCAGTTCAGAATTCAGTCTCCTATGCTGTGCCCCACATCTCCAAGCCCCTGTGAGACAATGACTGGACTGCTCTTGGTGTACAGTACTCCTGGGGAGGTGTCCCTATTCTCTACATTATCAAACCTTCCCCAAAGAAATCTCCCAATGAGTGTTTACAAGTATAGAAACCCACTTCGCAGGCAGGAGCAGCAGGGGGCCCAAACATCAGCGGGCCCTGTGGACCACTTCCAGAGGCTTCTGTTAAGGATAACAGCATCTTCCAAGAAAGAGGAGTGGTTACTGCCATCCCCAGATGCTCCATTGAGAAAGCCCTTTAGATGTATAACCACATACTGCCAGGTAGCACTTCAGTGTAGGCTGAGAAGCAAATGAGGGAAATAGATCCTCTTTTGTGGGTAATATGAAAGTATCTGTGTCAGAGTGGTCAGAATGACGTGGAGGATGGAGAGGGGAGTGGAAAATAACAAGTGGAAAGTGGAGGCTTTCTAAAGCACATCTTATTAGCCTGGTGTCTGGAAGACTGCAATGAAAAGCAATCTGTCATTTCACTCTTTCATTTCGCTGCCCCTTGGTGTCATCCTTCAGGTCTTCCTGGAAGAAGGGGTGGGGTGCTTTAGGAGTGTTTCTGGTAAGAGGCCATGTTAACTTAGCCTATGATTATCTCTTCCACCTGGGTTCAGGCAGCTCCCCCAGCAGGGTGCACGTAGCGCACCCAATCTCAGTTAAACACGGTCGTTTTCAGGTGTGGGAATTTGGATGTCTCGGACAATGGTGTAAACTCAGGTCAGACTTCACTAGCTTAGCTGCGCGATCCTGATCCAGTCAACAAAGGTTCTCTGAGCTCTTCTAAATGTGATGAACCCGGTGAGTCCTTGGGTGACGTTCTCCACTGCTGCACCTTGATTTTAACACTAGCCAGTCAGGATGGCACATTGACCTGCAGATCCTGCAGATCACCTGTGGACTTCAGATACTCCACTTCCCGGCACCAGTTCCTTTAGCTTCGCCAGAAATAAGGTCATCTGGTTTTGGAGGGGCGGCTGTCTCCTCTCGGCACAGGGCAGCGGCGCTTGTGGTGTTGGTTTCCGCATTGAACTTGATGCTGTGATTTGAATCGAGCGATTGGTTTAAAGGGACCGTCTGGCCGTGTGTGTATCCCTCGAGTTCCACTGCAGTGCTAAGTGTAGGAGCGAGGCGATTCAGGGAGGGAGAAGGGAGGGGCGGGACGGAGAGAGACCCGGAGGAGAGCCAGGAGCGGAAAGCACCGAGATACTCGGGGAGGACACCGAGCAAGCCCGCCGCGGCGCAGGGAGGGGGCCGTGGATATATATAGAAGAGGGATCGCGCTGCGGTAGCACCTCGCCAGCGAGACGGCGGGAGCCGCGGAGGGCGCAGGCAGGGGAGTTCCGCGTGCTCCCGCCGCGCGTCCCTGCCCCCGCTGCGCCCTACTCTGTCCCGGGGCGTCGGGGACCCTGAACCCGCCACGGTGCGCGCTAGCCAGAACGGGCTCAGTCCGGACCGATCGCACGGGTCCGCGCGCCCGTAGGCGCGCCTCTGCTCCCCTGCGCCCCTGCTTCAGATGGGACTGGCTCTCCTGTTTGCAAAGCCAGGCCCGCAGGGAGATGTGCTGAGCCGTAGCCAGCGGCTGGTGTGTCCCGGACGGCCTGGACCGCGGAGTGCCAGCTTCTGGGTCCACATGAGCTCTCCCAGCAGACCCAGGTAAGAACTTCCCGACCTTCCTGAATCCCAGGAGGAACATACCTGGGAGTAGGCTGAGGCTGAAGGAGCCCAATGGAACTGAGGGAATATTGGGGTGGGGGTGGGGGTGGGGGTGCTCTTTGCTTCCTTCCCAGTTTTCAAAGTTGCCATAGGGCACGGTAAAGCTATTAACATGGATTGTGGCCTGGCTGTTGTGTCCAGCACCCAAGAATTGGTGTCCCCAGGAAACCACCAGGATGGGTCCCCTCCATCAATTTCCGGAGGTGGCCAGCTGGCTTCTTTCTTCATCCAGTGCAGGAGATGTGCTCAGAACAAGTGGTCACCCGAAGGTTGGGGCGTGGAGATTTTGTCTGTTTTGTCCCACCTTTCTAACAAAGGTTTGAACTGACTGTACCGGCTGTCCCTGTTCTGTGCAAAGCTTCCACCACCCCACCTGACCGTCCATCCATCTCACACACAGTACACCTGCACGGTGCAAGTTGAATTCAAGACTTGGCTGAAAGGCACATCATGGGGTCCCTAGTGAGACTAGGGAGAGACTACACTGTTTCCAATTTCTTCATTGATGGGGGTGGAAGGTTTAACAGTTGGAGGGTGCCTTGCTTTAGAAGCAGGAATTCATGGAGTCCCCTCCCCTTCTAGGAAAAGCAATCACTCTTGCTTGTGCAGATGGAGGTGTGGTCATTAGAACAAAGTTGTTATGGACCAGACTTGTTTGAACCTATCCATAGTCTCATGCCTGGAGAAACTTCATTCTTCACACAGTTCCTCAGCAGGGTGCATGTGCCTTGGAGATAACATAGACTGATACACTTACTTGCATACACACAGGTGTGATTTCCCATGAACTGGGAGCATTTGGGATCAGCAGCTCTACCCCAGGCCCAGCAATTACATAGCACATATGCTTGGAAGATTCCTAGATTTTTTTTCCAAGGAAATCATCTTATAAAGGCTTGTAAAAAAATAAAATCAAATGTTTTCATGACAGCAGCAGATGTAAGACTCCCACCACTCCAGGCAAAAACAAAGAAATTTGTGCAGGGGCTGAGCTAGCTCCTCTGCTAATGCTTTCACAGCCACATTCCCACCCCAGGGCTCTTCAGGAGGGGCAGATCTTAGCTGGGGCTCTCTCTGTGAATTTAGAAAATTGAATATTGGAAGCAAATTAAAAATACTGCATTTCTACCTCCTCCTCAAGATCCCCCTTTTTGCCATAATTTGATAGAAGCTCATTGGGAAGAAACATAGAAGTAAAAGCTCTGTCTCATGTCTATCTCTCAGCATTTATAACATTGGATGGCATAATATAGGCCTGTGGATTCCTATTGAGCATTTCGGTCTCATTCTCTGGTTGAGTGGAACATTTGTTTCCTTGTTCAACTGTGCCTCCCACCTATGTTCCTCACTTGAAGATCGTCTGTTTTGATCATAGTGGCTGTCCTGATCCAGACCACCATTGTGGCTTCTCAGAACTTTCAGTTAACTGCCTTTGATGATATACTGGGAGGTCACCAGTGACCATCCTCTGGACTCACTTGGTGACTGGCTCTGAAGCTCTTGTCCTTACGTTGCAACTTGGGTGGAGAGTTCTGTTAGATATCATTGCAACCCAAGTGATTCAGGGTCTCAAAAAGCATGTTTAAAGTTCTGGCTTCCCACAGGCAAACCCTCAAAAGTTTTATGAATTTGTAAATTTGGCAGTCATTTGGAGGTAGTGTGGAAAAGAAACCATTATGAAGAACTGATCAAAATGTAGCCAAATTGGGATGCCGTTGTAGGGTTCAATTTGACATTGCCATTAAATGTACATGCCAAATAATGGTTGCTTGCTCAGCTGTCTTCAAGGATGACAGATCTTGAATGAAATCACATCTTAATAAGGAGGTGCCATTGGTCCCTGCTACTGCCTTCCAGCCTTTGCTCTTGGACTTCGGCTGTCATGGAATGTCCTTGCAGATCTGCCACTGTAGACTCCCATCTTCCACATCTGCAGTCTGTGGACTTGAAACTGGAATCACCGGCCCCAGACCTGCAGCTGGTTGCAGAGGCATTTCCAGGGCTCTGTTCCTGTTGACTGCTGCCTTTGCACGAGTGGTTTGTCGTTTTCAGCCATTTGTGGCTTTGGATTGCTGTCTTCAGTTCTGCTACCAACGGCCTGACAAAGGGGGGTGCTTATACTTGGGGTTCTGCTGCGGTATAGCCTCTTCTTGTTTTAGTTTCCATGGATCTTTCTGAACAATTGGGCTCTTTTCTTTCTTCTTGTCATTCCTTCTGTTTCGGACCTGTGGATAAGTACACCAGGGACCACATTTAAAAAGCAATAGATTCTCTGTCTGATCTAGCATCCTGATGTGCACAAATCAGAGACACTGCAAAGTATCTTTCAACCACTGGATTCTGTATACCCTTTATTTGGGAATATGTAAGGCTCTGGCTTCCACTGCATGCCTCAGAAGCCTATATGTGTTGTAGCTACTGGGTGTACACTGCACAACCACATGAATGGATGTTGCTAATAAGAGGCAGTAGATAGGAAAACTACTACAGCAAAGAGTGGGTGGGATGTCTCAGGAAACCAAATCTGGAAGAAACACAAGCTTTTAAGAGGGTCACCTTAATTTACCAATACCTCAGTGTGTGTGCACTTGAAAATAGAATTTATTATATGGAGGAAACAACTGGCAAGAGATTTGTGCATGGATCTGCAAGATAGTCCCTAAACTCCAGGAATGTAAGTTATTTTCTAGAGTGGCTTGGTTTTGATGAATTTGAGAGTTAGTGATCCCCTAACCCCCCTTTTCCCTATGCATTCTCAAACCAACAGTGAAGTTTTGTCTTTAGAGAAGAAGTTTCCAAGGACCTACATTAGGCAAGAAGAATACCACCTGTCAGTCCCAGGTACCACCAGTTAGGAACTGTATTTTAAGCATATCGAAGGGCCCACAACATGAGTTGGTTTCAACAGCTGTAATAGCATGCCTGATCAACTTGACTCCTTTGGTTTGAAACCTGGTCAGATGATGGGACCTAGCTGAGACTTCAAACCCATGAAGCAGGAAGCATTTCTCTCCTCAGAGTCCTTATGGGGGCTTTTATACAGCTCTGGGGCTCCTAGTGAAGGAGATGTCTCTCCTTTCTGAGACAGAATAATAACAGGATTCATTTGGAGGTGGCTGTGAACTTCAAGGTTCAGAATTGGAGAGGTTAAGTTGAGCTTTTATTGCTTTTTTGAAAAGCCTTAATAAAAATTGATTTGTTCAAAACACAAGACCAATGATGTACCACCTGCAGGCTCCCCTCCCACTATGCGCTGCTGAGCCCAATGAATACTAAACATATTTAGCCAGGGGAAGGAGTGGGAAAAAGGCTTATCTCATTCAATCTTACTGATCTCTGAAATGTCATCTTTCTAGACATCTTCAGAGTTTGGGCTTGGAGGAAGGGGTACGAGATGAAGTTAGGGGTGGGGGTGTGGAAGAGCAATTCTTAGAAAAGTTTGTGAGGGCCTAGGACATAGGCTGTCCCAGACCAGAGCAGCTCAGGTGAAGGAGTTGCGGGCATGGGAGGAGAATGGGTCCTAGGAAGGAGAAAATGAGAAGTGACATAGAAATGCTGGAGGAGAAGGTAGGAAAAGAAGCATGCCACATAGGAGGAAGAGAAGAAACAGGCGGGGCAAGAGGAAGATGGAGAGAGGATGTACAAGAAAAATCCAAAGAGACGAAAAGAGCAGAAGATGAGGGGAAGCGGTACCTTGCTGTCAGGTTACCTCCCTCAGCGTTTCTCTCCGGCACAGGAAGGAAGCCAATGAGCCAGTGGAACAGTGTGGTTGTGCATCGGAGGCTGGGCACTGAAGCTGCCAAGCCTCAACCCCTCACGGTGGCTTGTTCTATTTTTACATTTTGCAGAATTGAAATTAAACAAATGACCCTGTGATGGCGTTTTCATGAAGATTTTATCCGGCACACCCACACAGCCAGTGCCGGTGGCTGAATATTTAGCATAATATTCTATCTAATCAGATAAAAAGTCATCCTCCAGAGTGTGGCAGGCATGAAGCCGGGGCTTTGATAACAGCCCCCAAAAGAACTGCTTTGATGACAGTGGGTTAAAACTAGAAAGGAACTTTGTTCTCTTTCTTGCTTGGCAGGAAGAACAAACAGAATTTAGCATTCCCTTCTCTGGATTAGACTCCAGCGTTTGTGAGACTCCTCGGTCCAGTTCTCCTTGGAGATCTTACTGGTGGGAAGGGGGAAAACTGGCTCTCTTTGGCTGAAGCTGCCCTGGGTAGAAGCCGTGCTTGGAATCTGGGCACTCGCTGGCTCGCTCACTTACCCTATTTCTTGGCCAGGGAGCTCATCTCTGCTGGTGCAACAGTGCTTAGGCAGGAAACTCGAGGAGGCTAGTACACATTTCCCACTTGCTATGAACACATAATAGATACTATTTCCTGATTTGGATGAGGTCTTAGTCCTTTAAATCTTAGAAGATCTAGTAACAATTAAATATACATTCTTTCACATAGAACCAAGGCATGTTAACAGACTAATTAATCGGACCAGGTTGGCTGGGCAAATGCATCCATGTAAGACTATTTAGAAGACTTGTCATTGCTGTGCATACATTGGTGTTTAATAGGGTATTTATGGGCTCTTTTTCTTAATGAGTTGAAGGGGTATACAATTCCTCCTTCAGTGCCTTTAATATTGTTTTGACAAGTTCAGTATCTAGACTAGATAGTGATAAAGATTGCTACTGAGTCAGTCCTGACTTCAAAGGGAGGCATGGATTGGACTGCTTGACTCAGAAAGGAATGCTTCTTCCTGCTTGCTAGCCTTGTAGGGGCTGATCTTTCCCTTCAGAACCCCACAGGCTTCCTAGCCAGAGAATATTTCCACAGTGACTATAAAAAGGTGTCTCCGTGTGTGACTCAGGGAGCCACTGCGAACATTGACAGGAGCCATCTGGGTGTATGTTCAAAGACCCAAGCAAATGAAGGATTGATAGTCCATTAAGGGAAAGGCAGAAGCCAAATTCCTTTCTTCCTTTCACCAGGCATCAGTGTACACTTTTTCTTGGCATTCTTTCTTCTTGGCTATCTGGTTTTTACAGTGTGTCTGGTATGTCTTTAAAACCAGAACACCTTTCTATGAATGCTGGGTAAAGAAGGAGGGGTCTTCCTATAGCCCCAGCTGGCCTGGAACTTCCCAATGTAGACCAGGCTAGCCTCGGTCTCAGACATCCATCTGCCTTTGCATCCTGAGTGCTGGGCTTAAAGGTGTTCCTCCACACTGGGCTCATGTATACACTTTGTTTACATAGAATGGTGGCTATTTTACACAATATATTTAGTGCATCTGTATTTTGGCTGTGGCCTATCACGTGAGGTCAGATAGCTACTTGTGTCATTATTTTGGTACTCAAAAATTTTTGTATATGGAGCATTTCTGGTTTGGGATTTTCAAATTAGGGCTGCTCCTCCTGTTGTGAAATTTCATTTGGATCACAGCTTACCCCTTCCAGAGCTCTCTTGCACAGTAAATGATTAGTATCTACACTTGACAGTTACAGAAACTAAGGTATAAGATGAGATATAGAGACAGGCGTGATGGTACATGCCTTGTAATCCTAACCTTGGGCTGAGGCTGAGGTAGGAGGATTCCTGGGCTACATAGTGAGTTCAAGTCCAGTGTGGGATGTGCACCAAAAGCCTGTCTCTCAAAAAAAATATTCAGGATGTGAAAGATCACATAGATAGTAAATGCCACAACTAGGACTTAGCCAGTGTTCTATTCATAAGTATTATGATGTTCTACACAGTGCTTTCTGTGTAGATTTCACTCTAAAATTTCAGTATATCTCTTTCTTGTCATCCATCATTAATCTCCATCTGCAGAGAGGGATATACAAACCCTTCCTTGTAGATGTACCACCTATAAAGACATCTCCTAAAATATAAATAGCTGTGCACACGTAGTTAAAGGGATTTAGAACAGAGAGATAAACAACATCAGTTTTCTTGAGACTGACTGCCTTTTAAAAGAATTTTGGCATGCTGGTCACTGCCAAGTTACCTTGACATCTAAGTCACAGAAAATACTGTATGAAAGTTGGCACTGTACCTTATTACTAGGTTAGTTCTCCCTTTCTCGTAGATTATTCTTAAAGGTGAATCTTGCTCCATGGCTTGGTCCTGCTAAAACAGCAGTTAAGTAAGTTTCCACAAGACAAAGAAAGTATGGTATAATTTAAGGAAGACTTAAGATTCCCTTACAATTCAAGACCTTCTGTAAACCAGTATTTTCGGGGTCTCTCTTCATCTTGCTGGGCCCATTGCGTCCATCCGAACTCAGCTGGCAACAAACAGTGGAGAATGTTAATTTCTGATCTTGGCTAGTCTTTGGTCAGCATGAGTTTTGTCTGAGAAAGTACAAAGCCAGGTAACTAAAGCTGTGCTGATGGCTTTATTTAGCAATTTGACCAAACAAACGGAATAATATATTTTACCTTGTCAAAAAGCAAAAACAAGTCAGTAGAAAGAGCAAAACTATTTTCCTAGAGTGTGTGCTTACCTGTGATGAGACTAGAGAGCATGTAAAATTGGGTTAAAAAAGTAATTTTCTCTATTCCTGTCCCTTCTCCCAAAATATTCTCAAGACAGCTGCATGCCAAGGACTTAAGTGCATTATGCTAAGGCTAGGTTTTGACTCTTCTGTGTGAAGGCTGATATCTCTTAGCAACAGTCAAATTTAATTTAGGCACTGAGCCTTTGGGCTGCTCTGTATACCTGTACTGAAACAATGGGACCATGATCAAATTTGGGCAATTGATCTTGGAAAAGGATAAAAAGTGATTAAAAAAAAAAAAAAAAAGAGCCTGAGATAGGAGGCAGAAGGATGCAGACATTTGAACTTCTTATGTGTTTTATTCCTTTGTGAACAACGGAAAGAAATGAGTTAAAGAATAGGAATCCCGGCTTCTCAGAGGATGGGAAGTGCCCTCATCTGCCCTTCTTCTCTACCTGAGTACATAGCTCTATGAATTGTAGGTAGGACAGAGCGCGTCTTTCCTCAGCTTTATTCTGTGCTTGCTTATTTCTGTCATATTTTTAAAAACCATATCTTCCACTTATGTGCCTTTGGCAGGCATTTGCTAATCAAGAAATAAGGGGGTAATGGAGATACAGAATTGAAGAAGATGCAATCCTTTCTTCTGAGAGCTCATGCTCTACCAAGGAAAAGTACAGGAGTGAAAGAGCTGTGTGCCAGGTGAGCTGTGTGCCAGGCGAGCTGTGTGCCAGGTGAGCTGTGTGCCAGGGTAATGACTCCAAAGAAGTGAGAATATAGTGTCATGGGAACACCAAATCCAGAGTGAGGAGAGCAGGTGAAAGGCTTTTTCAGAGAGGTTATATTTGAGCTGTATTTTAAATGGCGAGTAGGGGTGTTGCAGATGGAAAAGTATGAAGAAGTCATTTTTCAGGGAGGGGATGGCATAAGCAAACACATGGACTCAATGTGTCTATAGGCTGTGAGTCAGGTGCTGTGAGAGGGGTGATGAGGATGGACCAGCCTGTCTGGAGGGGGCCTGTGATGGCCCAGGTGTACAGCTTGTATTTAATTGAGACTGCAGACATTTTCAGTGAGAGACTAAGACCAGATTCCTTTTCTTAAAGGAAGATAACCCTGACAGCAGTGTGGAGGATCAATCAAAATTTGGGAGCTCTAAAGTCAAAGTCATAGAGAGGGATGCTGAGGTGTCCAGGTGAGATTGCATGTGGTTTAACCTCACATAGCAAAGAAGGTTGGAAAGTACCATCTAGATTTGAGAGTAAGTTTAAAAGAGCCATAAAAATTTTGTGTCAGATGGTGGAAGCTGGGGGAGGATCAGGGAGGAGCACAGAATGCATAGGTAGGCCAGCTTGTTGTCTACGCTAGGTCAATGGCCATGACTCAAGGTAAGAGGCTTCAGAAAAGAAGCAGAGTTGGAAGATAAGGTGATCATGTAAAAATCTGAGCAGGAGAAGGATCAAAAAGGGTCATTAGATGGGGCTGAAGAGATGGCTCAGCAGTTAAAGCACTGACTGCTCTTTCAGAGGACCTGGGTTTGATTCCCAGCACTCACTTGGCGGCTACGAACCATCCTTAACTCCAGTTCCAGGGGAATCTGAAGCCCTCTTCTGACCTCCGTGGCATTGCATGACACAGGTGCACTCACATACGTGCAGGAAATATACTCATACACATAAAATAAAAATAATAAATAAAATATTTTTTAAAAGGGTCATTAGAGTGGAGATGTGGCAGTCATTGCCAAAACCAGATTCCGTAGTTGTGGGGAAAGATGACAGGGACAGGAGTGTGGCGTCATTCGGAGCTTAGGGACTAAGGTGTGAGACTTTGGATTATTACTACTGGTAATAATCCAAAGAGAAGAAAGAGATGAATGGCAGCTTATATGAGAATGAAGAAGTTTCACAGGAGAGAGTTGTTTGAATGTGGTTATTAATAGTGAAAAGCCAAATTGAAAAGAAGAGGTTGACGATATAGGAGCGAAAAGAGGCAACTCGGAGAGTAAGGTCCTTGAGAACTCATAAGAGAATTAGCGAAAGTATAATTGGAAGATTAAATGTGTATAGGGAAGAATGAAGGAAGACCAACACTTATGGCCTGTCAAGACGTGTACTGTTTTACACTTACTGAATTAATTTTTATTAAAACTCTTTACTGGAGGGGCTGGAGAGATGGCTCAGCAGTTAAGAACATTGGTCGTTCTTGCAGAAGACCCAGGTTCGAATCCCAGTACCCACATGGCAGCTAACAACTGTCTGTAACTCCAGTTCCAGGGGATCTGTCAGTGTCTTCTGACCTCTGTGGGCATTGCATGACATGGATACACTTGCCTACATGCAGGCAATACATGCATACACATAACATAAAAATAATAAATAAAAAATTTTTTTAAAGTTAAAAAAAAACCTCTTTACTGGAAAAGAGATACTTACCCTTTTTTAAAGAAAGTGGGTAAACTGCCCAGAGTGAGCCCTACTTTAAGGAGTGTGGATGCTGAGGACCATCATGAGATAACTTGTGTTTCCTCTGTGAAGAAGAGGGGGTGGAGTTTCCTGAGGGCAGAGTAGGAAGTGATGTAGAATGTTCCAGAATGAAGAAGTTCTAAAGAGTCAAAATTGTGTCATGGTGAATAGAGACAATTTCTAAACAGTGATAACACCTTGCAGGAGTCAGAATCACGCGTTCATGACACACTGTCTCATTCTTTGCCATAACCTACAAGCGAGGTGGAAAGGGCAGATGGTGTTGTTCCCCATGGTTGGGTGCATTGGGAAGACTGGCAGAATCTCAAGGCATTGAGAGTACCATTGAGCTGGATCCAGGAGAATGAAAGCTAGAAGGTGATGAGCTAGGAGAAAAGATTCCAAAGAGGCATAGGGTAAGAACATTCAAGCCATGGAGACTATGATCTTGAGATTTTCTGAGATACTCTATGAATCTAGGATGACATCTGGACGAAAGCTTTCTTCAGCAGGATACATACCAGGGATCACCATTAACTCAGACTTGCCAAATTTGTGCTACCAAAAAATTGGAGTTGCTTATTGTTGAATGGAAGGTGGTTTTCTGAGATATTTGATTTATTAGTTTTATTTTGTGTATATGTGTATATTGCCTGCATATATGTAAGCGCACCCATGTCGTGCAATGCTCATGGAGGACAGAAGAGGCTGTCGGATCCCCTGGAACTGGTGCTATGGACAGTTGTTAGCTATGGGTGCTAGGATTTGAACCTGCGTCTTCTATAAGAACAGTCAGTGTTCTTAACCTCTGAGCCTTCTCTCCAGCCCCCAGGAGATGTTTTTTAAAGGCTGTGGAGGTTATTTTTGGATCATTCATTTCCATCTGGACTAAGTTGTGGGCCTGCTTGGAAGTGCTGGGAGAAACTATACCTCATGGTTCACCAACCTAAGGCTTATGATCAGATGTAGAACCCAGTGTTTTCTTAAATATCGTTACAAACTTTTTCCGTCTTAGACCTTGGAGAGTCCAAGCCACAGGATCCTTTTTCCCATGAGCTGTATTATTTTAATTTTATATCATTCTGCTTTAAAAACACTCGACCCTTCCAGAGCACACAGCTCCTAGTTCTCATTTTATGAAATTCTGTGTTCATGAAGTGAATTTTCTAGGCCATTTCCCACACTTCCACTCTACCCAAGTAATATAATAGTTTCCATTTTCATCCAGTCTGGTATATTATGTGGCATTAATTCACTGTAAAGCCATGTGCTTTCTAAGGTCTTGCCACCAAAAGCAGGCCTATGACAGACCTGCTGAGGCAGACAAAGGCTCTGCCTGTCATTTGGGGAACAGCACCAGCAGGTGGGAGCCTTGCCTGTCAGATTTGGTTTACTAGCGGTCTCTGATTTGTCCGTCCTTACTCAGCTTCAAGTCAGCCCTGCATCTGGGTGTTGTTTATACATCTGTAGCTTGGTGCAGCAGAAAGTCTATTGTACATACAAATAGCAAAAGGAAACAGGTCTCTGAGTATCTGTGAAATATTAATACCGTTAAGAAATGCTTTATAAAATCATGGGCAAAATCTCAGCTGTGTATTTTCTGCCTGTTTGTTCCCAGAGCACTGAAGCAAGGTTTTCGAATGTCCTTTCTGTGTCATTCCTTTGTCCTTTCTCATAGGTAGTTCTGATATCCTGCCCTGTTATTGCAGGAGGAAACTAAAGGAAATGACCAGGGCTTCAAACACAATTACAGAGGAAACAATTTGTGAGGGTGTCCTCAAGATTCAGTCAGTACTTGGTCTGATGGTAAATTCTGGGTAGGAAATCCTAAAAGTCAGGCTCTTGGTGGCCCTTTGTGGCATTCTCTTGGGGTGTTCCTGCCTAATGGGAACCTAGAATCACCTCATGTACAGGTGAAAGAAATGAGGCTCATAGATGAACCACTGAATCAGATTCATAAATCTGGTTGGTAATAGATATGGGCAAGTAGCCCATCTCCTGACACAGACCTCTGTAGAGTTCTTCAACCTCTAGTTGTTGGAGAGGGGTAATCTGAGGTGGTGTGCAGTGGTGCTGCCATTTAGATGACAGCTTGTGGGGGCCCCACATAAAACATTCTTGTCCTCTGGGCTGGAGAGATAACTCAGTGGTTAAAAGCACTGGCTGCTCTTGCAGAGGACCTGGGTTCAATTCCCAGCACCCACATTGTGGCTAACAACTGAAATTATGAATCCAGTTCCAGGAGAATGTGACTCCCTCTTCTGACCTACACAGACATCGCATAACATGGGTACACTTACATACATGCAGGCAATACACTCATACATATAAAAATAATAAATAAAATATTAAAATTCTCGTCCTCAGTTTGCCCTGTGTGTAGATGATTTGTCAAACCTCCATCCTGTACCCTCAGAATCTTTCTCCTCTTCCTCTCATTGTCTGGTGGGATTGTGCTTAAGGGAGAATAATGTGAACAAATGGGTTTTGTTTCTGTCGCCACACGTTTTAAAGTCACATGCGTATTAGCAACAGATAAAAATGAGTCTTTTGAGACACTGAAGAGATGGCTCAGTGGGTAAAGTGCTTTTGTGCAGAGACCTGAGTTTGGATCCCTAGCATCCATTTAAATAGCCACACCTGACAACACACAGTTGTAACTCCAGTGCTAGGGGAGAAGGGGTGAATCACCAGCACTTGCTCTCCAGTCAGTCTAGCCACTTTGGTGAGCATCAGGTTCAGTGAGAAACTATGTCTCAAAAATAAGGTGGAGAGAGAGAGAGAGGCTGGAGAGATGGTTTAGTGGCTAATGGCGCTGGCTGCTTACATGGCAGCTAACAATCCTCCACGACTCCAGTTCCAGAGGATCCGATACCCTCTTCAGGCCTCTGTGGCCATTGTACACATGAGTGCACTTATATACATGCAGGTAAAACACTCATACACATAAAATAAAAATATTTTTTAAAAGGTGATGAGTGATAAAAATACTCAAAATCAATCTCTGACCTCTACTTATATACATACAAAAACATGTACACACATAACCATACCATACATACAAATAGACAAATTAATGACAAAAAATGTTAGACCAGCTGGTGCACACCTTTAATCCCAACACTTGGGAGGCAGAGGCAGGCAGATCTCTGTGAAATTGAGGCCAGCTTGGTCTACATAGTGAGTTCCAGGCCAGCTAGGCTCCAGGAAGACCCTGTCTCAAAAAGACATTAAAAAAAAGAAAGAAAGAAAGAAAATGTTAGGCCAAGCCCAAGGCCTTAAATATGCTATGGAAGTGCTCTCTCATTGAATGGCATCCCCTGCTCATCTTTGGAGCATGTGTTACATGTTGCCCTCTGGTGACAGGCAGAGATCTATGTCAGTAGTTGGTACCAACCCTTTCTAAAGTGTCAGTGGCCTCTTATAACAACTGAAAGGGTCTAGTCTTGTAGTTGGAAGCTTTGGGTATAGGTGAACTTTATGGTATGCTCATGGATTTCCATGACTGAAAGTCATTCATTATCTGACTTCTGGCATGCTAAGGGATGGAGCAGAGTCTGTGACCTGCCCCAATGGGGAAACTGAGTGAATGCTGCTACTGTTCCCACTTCCCCTTCAGAAGAAGCAGATATCCTCCCAAGTCAGTCACTGCTTGTGATCTTCATCAAATTGATGGAGAACATGTTGTTTGCTACAGAAACAGGCCCAAAGCAAATGTTTGTAGTTTGGGGATTTTATATCACCCCCCCCAAAAATAGTAGGAAAGCCTAAACTATGCTTAAAAGGAAATTCCCAAGGTGCTTCTCTTACATGTACATGGGAGAAAATCATTTAACCACAGACAAGAACATACCTAGGAACCAGTTAAGCTGTTCAGAAGGAAATGAAAGAGGTCGGCTGAGGACCTTCCTGGTCTCCCACCCCTGTCTCCTTAAAACACACATGAATATATGATGGAATTCTTGAAGAAATCATATAGTCTCCATTTGCTAAAGCTGGAAGTCTCTAAAAGTTTAGCTGTAGAGAATTCATGGTCATTTTGGAAAATGGTTTTGTACTTGCTGATTATTTTGCTCTCTGATTTTGTCTTCCCCAGGGAGAATCCTGTCTGGACAAAGTGAGTTAACAGCCATATAGACATCCATGTTAATAGCTTTACTGCATAGGTACTCAGACATGATAGTGTTGAGGAGAAACGTGACATGTAGTGGGAGTTTCAATCCATCACTGGTATCTATGCTTTGACTATTTTCCTGGTCTGTTCAAATGCTATTAACTGCTTCCAAAATGTTTAAAATGATGTGTTTGCAGTCTGGATTGTTTCTATGTTATCTGTGTTAGTGCTTCTGTCTGTTCGTAAATAATTCATCAAATAATGTTGTGTTTGTCTGTCCAACTCTCCTTTTTCCCAATCAAACTGAGTCTAGCTTCCCAAGGTAGGCTATTTTGATGTTGAGCCTTGGAGACAGAAAATAGTCATGTAGGATAGTCATTACTCTGCTTATACCCCCTCCTCTCTCATAATAAGCCTTTGTCTATGTTTAGCCTTTAACTGAAACCACAGTCCAGGGTTTCATGGAGACTTTTCTCAAACATGGGTATCATTAAGGTCCAGAGATTTCTAACCACAGATTGACCATCTTTGGCGTAAAAGCCCAAGAACATACTAACTCACAGCTAATGCAGAAAGAGCACGTTAAAAACAGTCTTGACATCCTTGAGATCACTGACCTATAAGCTTCCCAGCCGTCCGCTTTTATTTGATAAAAGCCTTCTAGTGTGTCTCTGCATGTGGTTAAAATATTGCAAAGCAATAACAGTGACTCTCTGCTTTTATTTCTAGTTCACCCCAGTGTAGGGCTAATGGGCTCTCACTCTGGCTGAGTGCTTGGGTGATGAGATGATGGATGGAGGAAAAGTTATCCTTGGAATGAGCTATGTGAAAACATTATTTAAAGCTCTGTTGCTGGGTTTCCATCACTGGTGTGGAGCATGGTAGCATCTGTCTTCCCCAATGTGACATGGAACAAAGTAGCCAAAGAATTTTCATAAAAGAGTCATTTGACCTTGGCATTGACTCAGGTCTAATCCAAGTCAGAAGACTCATCTTCATTATTATCACTGTGTCATTACAAGTGTTTTATTGAAATGTTTGCCTTGGGCTAACACCTAGCTAACCATAGTACATTTATGACCTTAATTTCCTGTACCTAAACAAGTCAGTATTATTAACTTTCAGACTTTAAGGGTGAAGAAACCAAAATTTGGAAAGCTACAAGACTTCTTCAAGGCCACAGAGGTCGCACATACATTTGAGGTTCAAATTTGGGTCTGATTTCAGGACCTGATTATGTTATATTAAACAAAGCAATCAGAAATTGTTAGGCATCTCTTCTTTCTAAGCTACTATATTAGATTTGGTTGGGGAGTAAAAGTAAAAGGCAGTGTAACTCACCTCCCATTTCCAAATGGCTTCAAAATGGTCACTCAAGAAGTCTTTTGCAAGTGACTAAAAAGGGTATGTAAAGGCACTGTGAAGCGAGACAGCTTGAGTTTGATCCTAGAACCCACTGGGTGGGAGGAGAGACCTAAGTCCTGCCATCTCCTCAGATTTCCGTATGTGCACCATGTTCACAGACATACATCAATAAAAGTAAATAATAAATGTAAAAGAAAAATCAAAGTAATCAGCCAGGTATGGCAGTGTGAACCTGTAATTCCAACACTTGGGAGACTGAGGCAGGAAGTTTGGGAGTTTTTTTTCAGGCCAGTCTGGACTATGTAGTGAGGTTCTGTCTCAAAAAAAAAAAAAAAAAAAAAAAAAAAAAAAAAAAAGTTTACAGTTGAACAAGCTGGTTCACATTGGGCTCTGCAGAGCAGGCAAGATTTACAAGATGGAGAACAATTAGGAAAAGTATTTCACAGAGTGGATGACGAATAATCCCTGAAAATGACCAGATGTAAGACATTTAGTATGGAAAGGTTGGGAGTGGCTGGGAGATGGGTTACAATGAGATATCCAGGAAGGAAGCATTTGTGTTCTCGCCTATTTGGCTAACAGACTGATACCGAGTACCTGCTCTATGGGGTGTTCTCTAGAGAGAGACTGAGAGAAGAAGGTGAGCTTCATCAACTGTTAAGCTCAGGATCTGGCCTTCATCTTATAGACCCAAAGCTCTCGCTGTCAGTGCTCTGGAACTTCCTTCTCTGGCAACTCTTCAAATGGGTTGCTTCTGTCATGTTCCCCTTCCCCAAGTTTTTCTGAGTTTCAAACTACAGTAGAACATTCCTCTGACAAGCCGTCCATTTATCCATAGGGGGAATGCCCATGTCTAGGGGATGGCAGGGAGTCAGGAGGAGGACAGGAAGAAAACCTATTAAAAGGTCAAAGGACAGGTTGAGGAGCTAGGCTCCTGTCATATCACAAGAACTAGGAATAAAAGAGTTTGCAGAGAGTGTAGAGTGAAGGATCCAAGGGGGCAGAGGTATCAGATGTGACAGAAGGTAAGGAGATTACAGCCTGAGGATGTGTGGAAGCTTGATGGTCTGTCAGTGATCTTGGAAAGCACATCTCTACACATTTCTATTCTAATGCCTCTCTCTCTCTCTCTCTCTCTCTCTCTCTCTCTCTCTCTCTGTGTGTGTGTGTGTACCCCAACAAAGACACTCTGTGTGTGTGTGTGTTGTATGTGTGCATGTGTACATGGGGTTGGTAGTCCTATTGGAAGTGATGGGTGACTGTTGGCCATATCATACAGTTTGGTCATTTAATTATTTCCTTGCATGAAAAGGAAGAAAGTGAACATAATAGAAATGAGCAAAAGCTTTCTTTCGGATGGTCAAACCTAATACCTACCTAAAAATGGAGGAATCAGAACAAACTGAAGCAATTAGACACAAAAGATAAAAGGTTGATGGGCTGAGGATGCAGCCCAGTTGGTAGAGTGCTTGCCTGGTACGTGCAATGCACTGGGTTTGATTCCCTACTTCTGCATAAAACTTCACACGGTGGTGTGTGCTTAGAATCCCAGCACTCAGGAGGTAGACGTAAAGAGTCTCAGTAGTTCTTGGCCATCCACAGTTACTGGTGAGTGCCAAAGACTCTTAGATGTTAGAGCTGTAAGAAAGAGTAAAGGCATTGGCTATCCTGTCAGAGAAATTCACCCTTTTGGGCACTAGTCAGATTCACAACAGACATATTCCAGCTTGATTAGTGAAGCTGGTGCTGTGGCAATAGAGAAAAGGGACATTCAGCCCTACCTAGGAGTGTTGGAAAGTTTCTTTGAGGAGATAATGCATAGTATTTATATTATGAAGGCTATGTAATAGTAGGCAAGGAAAGATGGGAAGAGAATCTTAGGCAGAGAAAACAATACAGGAAAATCACAGGGACCAAAGAGAGGATGATTTCTATAGAAGACATTGTTATTTTGGGGAAGCACACCAGATGAGGATATCAGGAAAAGATCTCAAGATGATGCTCAAGAAAATGGAAGTGCTATTGAGATTAAAGCAAGGTAATGCTTATCATATTTATGTGCAGATCTGATCTGCTTACAGATGAATGATCCCAAGAGAGAGATTCATTTGGGAATGTCTTTGACTCAGATTTACTGGACACTCATCTAGAAGTAGCTCAGGAGATGAAAGATGGTATTTTTCATGCAGGAAGTCCAGAGTAAGGTGGTTTCTGCCCCCGTTAAGAAACTGGCAGCTCAATCGGTTTTGTGTTTGCCACAATTCCATCCTGGCTATTTTGCTTTTGAAACTCATGCTATTACTTTGTGGTTCCAGGAAGGCTGTTACTGCTCAGGGATCATTCAAGGAAGGACAAAAGGGGCCAGTGCTGCCTGTCTTCTTTGAAGGAAGCTCAAGTTTTCCCAGAAGCTTTTTGGTACCCTTTCTTTCACAGCTCATTGGCTAGAGTTTGAAAGAACCACCATCATTGCAAAGAAGACTGTAACAAAAGATTCTTCCCAGTTTCCATAATAAAGGAGGGCAAGGAAAAAGTGTTTGAAATGAAGATACAGCCAGTCAAACAACAGTCGATGCCACAGAGATGTTTCTGTATCAAAAGCTTGGCGATTGGACTGCTTACCAATAAATAGCATCCTATGCCAGTCAGCAGAGATAGGACCTGACTCAAAGCAAAATAGTGGATATATCTTTTAGTTGGATGAGACAAGACTATGGGAAGAAGAGCACTGGGGCTTAGGGAGTAGCCTCATACTATAAGAACTTTCTTCCTGCAGAACTGATAGACAGTTAATGCATTCCCAGGTTCATGGTTAAAAACTGACAGTATCCAGCTTCCTGCCTTGGGGCGCGATTCCTCTTTACCTTTTATATTCCTTGTTAGGCTTCAATAATTATTTATTCCAGTGCTAAAATTATGCTACGTGCTGGTGGAGGATAAGTGGATGGAGTTAAAGGAGGTAACATTGGGAGAGTAAGAGCCATGCTAGTCTACAAGTAGCTTATGTTTTATATGAAACAATTGAAAAGTACAGTAAGAAAAGAGAAATATTTGTGGCTTGGTACAAGTTGAATATCAACAAACCAACTATGGGCCACAAGTCGTGTATCAGTTGGAATTTATTACTTGTTTGGAATCAAACCCAGGGTCTTGCATCTCTTAGGCAAGTGCTCTACCACTGAGTCATATCCTCAACTCAGGAGCTCTATTCCAGGAGCTCGAGATCAGATCTGATCACTATACTTCTCCCCGTACTGCTTTGCAGAGATGGCTGACTGGCACGCTCATGTAGAGCTGTTGGGAATACGTATTGTTCAGTATCCACCTCTCTAACTTCACAGGTATATGCACATTTACTAGAGTGTGCCCTGTCTTCGTCGTCTGTACTCTGGCCGACATGTCAGAAGGAATGACATGGGGAACAGCTCTGGGGAAATCAATCTTATTTATATCTAAATATGGAAAAAAACCAAGACCATATAGTAGTATTACAGAAATAGTTCCATAATATAGACAGTTATTAAAATTCTACCTCTGTAATACAGCTAAGGGGTAACCTCTTTTGGATTTTAATGTGGAAATAGGACTTTTTCTGGCATTGCTTCTTATCAGATGGTATATATAATTTTGCATCCTTCTTTATTTACAGAGTTAAAGCTCATAAGAGATGCTTTAGTCTGTAAAAATGCTTGCTGTGTAAGCATGAGAATTTGAATTCAGATCCCCAGAACCTTGTGAAAAGCTGGGCATGGCCGTGCATGCCTGTCATTTCAGCACAGGGGAGGCAGAGACAGGAGAATCTCTGGGACTTACTGGCCAGCTAGTCTTGCTGAATTGGTGAGATTCAGTGTGAGACTGCTCTAAAAATAAAGTGAGGGTGATACTCAGTGTTGACCTCTGGCCTTCATACACACATACAAGCACATGTGTGCACACTGCACCCACATGCACATGGGCGTGCACACACACTATTTTGGACATTAATGCATGCTCTTTGTTGGAGCAAAGTGTGCTACATTCACATTGTTAATGTGACTTGCTTTCAATATTCTCTAGAGATGGAGACAGTGACGGTTTTGAGGCATGTACTGTTAAGGTGTTAACAGACAATAAGAAATCGTTTAACATGGACCAGGAACTTAAGAAGAACTGAAATCTTGAGGGGCAGGAGGGCTATTTTAGTCCTAAATGGCCCCAGCAGGAATCACCTTAAGTAGAAAGTTTCTCTCATTTGATAGCATGGGCATGATTCTTTTTTTGTTTCTATTTGCCAAAATATTGCCATTTTGTCTGCCCTGGTAAAGGAACAGGATTTTCTTGGGTAAAGGATAAGAGGAAACTTGAATTGAGTCCTTGGATTCTTTCCTCCATGGGACTATGTCTGAACTGCTATTCCTGATCACTCTGTGCTCCAAGTAGGAACCATATCTTAGAATTGCCCTGGGATTTTTGGACACTCAGTAGCTGCTCACTGACTAAAGTAACATATATGGGAATAGTTTTGTAATTAAGTTTTATAAGTCTCAGACCCACAGAAAGTACACTGAGTTCCACCTACGTTAACCCCGTTGTCTTTCCTCCTCCCACCCATTCTTAGCTCCTTGAGTTATTCTAAGGAACGATCTTAAAAGAACATGAGTGTTTACTTTGAAACAAACTACACCTTCCTTCAAACATTCTAGTGTTCAATTACTGAATTCCCTTGGCAGTCTGGTACATAGTCCACTAAGACAGCACTATTGCATTTTCTTTAGACTGTTTTATCCCTCTGTCCTGTCTGTACACCTCACACTAAGATGACAATGGCTCCAGAAACCTAAATATAACTGTCTGGAAACAGCAGCAGTTAAATTAATACCAGAATTGATCTCACGCATGTGAATAGAATGATCAGTCTCCAGTTTGCCGAGAAGTTCTGGGTCTGATTAGATGTTCTGAGTAGACACAGCATTAGGACAGAGAGGGAGGGATATATGCTGGGTTCAGGGAGAAGGGAATGTACCTTGGAGGGGTGAAGTCAAACTTTTTCCAGAGTAGGATGACAGGAAGGCAGGAAGACCATCAAGAAAGAGGGCAGGCGGACCGTGTCACATAGGAAGTGGGGTCAGGTCTGGCGAACAGCTAAAGGAGCAGTGGAGGAGGTAAGGAAGTGAGCCACTAAGGGGAGGGTGACTCATCCTTATGCTGTGTTTATCTGCTTCTGGTTTCTATTAAGCACCCAGAGGGACAAATCTGTGGACACATTCTGTGGCCTGTTTTCAAGTACGACCCAGAAGACCTGGAAAAGCACATACATTTAGGAGTTCTAATGATTCTGTTTGTTATTATAGGAGGACTTGAAGAGAAAAACTAGATGCCTGAAGAAAAGCCTTGCAAAAGGATACTGAACTTGAGTGATGTAAATGGCCTTCTGTGACCACATGCTCCCCGCTGACTGTGGCATCTGGGTTCTGCCACTTTCTATGTAGCTCCACAGCACTTTAGTTTAAGGATAGAAAAGAGCTTAGCAATAGCAAGCACTTGATATTTGTCTCGTTCTCCCACTGAGAATAGATGTATTCCTTTCCTACAAGGCACGAGACCAAAGGCCTGTGTGCTATATTGATCAGAGTATTGGACTTGATGATCACTACCAGAACCTCTGTTGATAGACCATTTCTTCTGGGCCAGGGAGGTGACTGAAGATGTCATCTTTCCTATTGAAATCTGAAGATGCTGAGGTTTGAAGTTAATGGTCAACGTGCCAGTGTCACATCATTAGTAAGAGGAAGACTTGCAGTAGAACCCAGGTTCATCTGATTCTGAACCTGCATTTGTCATTCACTGGTTTTGGATCTTAATTTTGCCATTTCTTTAGCTAAAACATTTTGTCACCTCAGTCTTCTGTTTATTTCTGTGTCAGATGGAGGAATTAGTCTGGCTTTGGAGGTCCCTGCTAGCTCTCAAGTTCTCTGCACTAATTCTTAATCTTAAACAGGGTGCTCATGAGGACAATATCAGTCAGCCTGGGATGATGGGAAAGAGTAAGAGAAATTCTTTTTAAAAAATTTATTTTAAACTGGACGTGGTGGTGCATGCCTGTAGTCCCAGCACTTGGGAGGCAGAGGCAGGTGGATCTCTGTGAGTTCAAGACCAGCCTGGTCTATATAGTGAGTTCCAGGCCAGCTGGGGCTACAGGGTTCTGTTTCAAACAGGGTCCTGTTTCAAAAAGACCCCCCAAATTTTTATTTTAGGTATATGAGTGTTATGTTGCATGTATTTAAGTGCACCCATGTCATGTAATGCCCGCAGAAAACAAAGAGGGTATTGGATCTCCTGGAACTGGACAGTTGTTGGCCACCATGTGGGTGCTGGGATTCAAACCTGAGTCTTCTTCAAGGACAGCCAGTGCTCTTAACCTCGGAGCCATCTCTCCAGCCCCCAAGAGAAATTCTTTATTCATTTTTAAAAAGAATTTATTATTTTATGTGTATGAGTGTATTACCTGCATGTAGGTAAGTGCACCCATGTTGTGCAATGCCCACTAGGACAGAAGAGACCATTAGATCCCCTGGAACTGGAGTTATGGGCAGTTAATAGCTGCCATGTGGGTGCTGGGATTTGAACCCAGGTCTTCTGCAAGAACAATCAGTGTTCTTAACCTTTGAGCCATCTCTCCAGCCCTACAACCAGTGTTCTTAACCTCTGAGCCATCTCTCCAGCCCCACAACCAGTGTTCTTAACCGTTGAGCCATCTCTCCAGCCCTCTTTATTCATTTTGTTACTATCTCCTGAGTGCATCCCTGGGGAGACCAAACAGGCTGTGTGGCCTGTTGTAAGTTACTACTAAAGCAGGGAAAATACACAGGATGCATCACAGCATTGAGTGCCTGTAGCATGCATGCAGAAAGACATGTGAACAGTTGGGAAGATAATTTATGTGAACCCAGTGCATTCAGCTCACAGAACATCTACATGGATCTCCAAGCAAGCGATAGAGGTTAATATGGAAATGTAACAGACGTGATGTGCCACTTGGCTTCTGTCTCTTGTTTTATTCCCCCACCCCCCCCCTTTTTTTTTTTAAAGGTTTCTCACATTCCTGTTTCAGGAAAGATTATGGAAAGGGGATGAAGAATCTGTTGTGTTAGCCTCAAGAGGAACAGGGAAGATGTGGACAAGGAAGGAGAGAGAGAAAAAGGAGGGATCCAGATCAAGGATAAAGTGAAAGGGCTAGATTTAGGCAAAGGCACCAGGTGACAGGTGCATGTACTATAGCATACCATGTGGGAACGTGAAGAAGGAGGAGGGGGAGGGGGAGGGGGAGGAGGAGAAAATAAACACAGATTCATAGTATCTCTGATCTGGGAAGGATCCAGTAAGACAGGTGGTCCAGCTTCATTTAATTATTTAAATCCCATCTGCAGCCTCCTCTAGCTTCACAAGGCAGGCCATTGGATTGTGGGAAAGCTTGGGCTGTGCAGAGGGACATTTTACTTGTTGAACTAATCTTATTTAGTTTTTCAAATAATCTCTTCTGTCTGGCTTTAGCTCTGCCCTTCTGGGTTGTGTGGAGCTGATTCAGTTCTCCTCCCCGACCTTCTTTGAGTCATATTTTTAAAAGTAGCCACCATGCTTCTCCTATGGTTCCACACTGAACACTGGAGATCCTGCTCCATTTTTGTTTATATGTGTAGGCACATGTACACGTGTGTGAGCATGCATGTGGAGGCCAGAGGTCAACATCAAGGGTGTACCTCAGTGTTTTCAGACTTCCTCATTTTTTGAGGCAAGACTCTCACTTATCCTGGAGCTTATTGATTCAGGAAGACTACCTGACCAGCAAGCCCTGCGATCCTCCTGTCTCTGTATCCCCAGTGCTGGGATTACATGTGCACATTGCCACATTTGGCTTTTTACATGGGTGCTGGGGATCTGAATTCAGTTCCTCATGCTTACATGGCAGACACTTTACTGACTGAGCCATCTTACCAGCCCCTCTGCTCCATGTGTTTCAGAACATATTTTAGCAGATCATAGTGGCTGATATCTATAATATCAGCACCCAGCTGGGGCAGGAGGATTGCCATGAGTTTGAGGTGACCCTGAGCTACATAGTGAGTTCTGGATCAGCTTGGAATATATAGTGAGACCTTGTCTCATAAAAAAAAAAAAGCAAAACAAGAGCTTTTTTTTTTTTTTTAATAAACTTTTGAGTCAGTGTTCCTGCCTGTCTGGAAGCATTTTGTTTACCTGGCATCCAGTCAAAAGTAGAGCCCTCAGAATCTGAGCAGGGTCTTCCTGAGACTATAGCAGACCTCCTTTCATTCATTTGGGTATGGATGGAGCCCAAGAGCAACTTTGTTTTGTTGTAGCCTTTTAGAGCACCATATCTTGAGCTAAATGTTGAGTACCATCAATCATGTTGCTTTAGGTTTTCCTAATAGAAAAACGTTTTTGCCTACAATCCCTTATCCTGTCTGTAATGATGCACAGATACCACTGGATGCAGTACTGAAAGCGAAAATTCAGTGTGTTTGGCAATTCCCTAGACTCTTAGTGTAGTAACTGCGTCAAAAAAGGCAATAAGATTCATTTGCTTTTCCTTGGGTTCAGGAAAACCTTGCTGGCTGCTATTAGTAACAACTTTGCTTTCAGAATGTTTCATAACATCATGTTGTGAAATGATACAGTTCTGGAATTCTGCTCGAGATCCACTTTATGCTCACTGGTCTTTAATTTGTAGAGTCTGCTTTCTTTTAATTTTTTTTAAATTGGGATAGTTGCCCACTCTGGTCTTATATAACCTTCCTTATTCTTCATAATTACATACATGCACTCTGGAAGCCAGTGGGAGAATGTGCATAAAGGAGCAGCAGAGTGGTGTCAGGAGAGTTCATGTGGACCTTGTGATTGACGTCTGAGGTGAGGAAAGAGAAGTAGAAAATGGAGAAGGTGGGAGTGTTTGGGATCCGTAAAATTCCCTAAATTGACCCCTCGGACACTGAGTCTCAGTAAAAAGGAGCGCTTTATTGGAGCCAACCAGGTGGGGACACAGACAGTCTCAGGAGCTGTACTGCGACCCTGAGCAGTGAAAATGCAGGGCTTTTAAGCAGAAAAACCACAAAAACCACAAAGCAGGGGATATCCATAGAAACTATACACAGAATAACCAGGAAAGGATTGGAACAATCTAGGGCTGATTTCCAGAGACTTTACCTATACAGCCATTGGCTGTTTTACCTGGGGCAGAACGTTCTTTCTCCTCTGCCCCAGATTATTCCCATAGAGACCATACACAGATGTATCAAGTATACTGCCATTGGCTAGCTTACCTGGGGCAGAACGTTCTATTTCTTCTGCCCCAGACCATTTCCATAGAAATCATAAACAGATACGAGGAAAGGATTTGAACAGTGAAGGGGATTTCCAGAGTCAGGTGAGGGCAGTTTTTTCTGAGGCCGGGGAGAGGGTCTGAGGGGCACTCTCTTTCAGGAGAAAGCTCTATCAGCTCCATCTGGGTCAGGGAAGCCTCCTTAGTTGTGATTACTGTGTTATTCAGCTTTCATCAGTGTCACAGATACTGAAATAATCATGTTATAGTAAAGAGACAATGTCGACTTTGGCTCCTGGTTTTAGAGGCTTTAGTCTACGGTCAGTTCTCCATGTTGATTTTGGGCCTATAGTGAGACTGCACACTGTGGAGGGAAAGTGTGGAGAGTAGAGCTGTTTACCTCATGTATGGGAGGTCAAAGTCAGGAAGAGGAAGTAGCACCTTCAGGGGCATACCACCAAAGACTAGAAGACCTCACACTAGACCCTGGCTCCTAAAGTTTCCACCAACTTCCAGTAGTGCCTAAAGACTAATCCTTTAAACTATGATCCTTTGGGGGAAAGTCCAGACCCAAACTATAGCAGTGTATTACCACACTCACTTCAGAGTCAGGGCTGGGGAGATTCTTGCCCCAGGTGAAACTCTAAAGAGATGCTCCAGAATACATAATCAAAATTAATCTATATTAATACAATACATTGCTAAGGGAAAAGATGATATAAAAACTCTGTGATGGGCTGGGAGTGGTGGTGGTGAACACCTTTAATCCTAGCACTCGGGAGGCAGAGGCAGCCAGATCACTGTGAATTAAAGACTAGCCTGGTCTACATAGTGAGTTCCAGGCCAGCTTGGGCTACAGGGAGACTCTGTCTCAAAAAGACCAAAAAGAAAAAACCCACAACTTCATGATGGAAAAGTAAGAATTGTATATAAAGGCAGGATCAGTGTGCTTCAATTCACAGGATCTCTTTCTCTTAATTATTGCTTTCTGAACTATATTTCACATGCCATATAATTCACCCACTTTTAAGTGCAGAATCCATTTTTTTTTAGTTTACAGAGTTGTACAATCATCATCACCATCATTTTCAGAATTTTACACCACTCCAAAAAGAAGTACTGTTCATGTTAACAGTTTCTCCATATTTCCCTAATCTTTCAGCCCTGGGGAATCACCAATCTGCATTCTGTCTTGATGTGTTTTGGTAGGGGGACATCTTTTATAGATTAAATCATATAATGTTTGTGTCTATGTTTACTTAGTACAGTGTTTTCAAGGTTCTCCTGTATTCAAGCATATGAATCAGTAATTTATTCCTTTTATGGCTAAATGATACTGACGTGTATGTGAACCACATTTGACTTAACCTAGTCATCAACTGGATGCATATTTGAATTGTTTCTACCTTTTGTTAGTTATGTATAATGCCAGTATGAATGCAAGTTTTTGTGTGGATAATTTCATTTCTCTTGGTAAATAACTGGGAATAGAACTGCTGGGTCATATGGTAACAGTATTAACTTTTTTAAGGAACTGCTAAACTATCTTCCAAAACCACTCTCCCCTTTTATACTCTCACCAGCAATCTATAAGTATTCCAACTTCTCTACATCCTTACCAACACTGCCTTTGTATTAGTTACTTTTCTCTTTGCTTGGATAGAAGCAGTTTAAGGAAACAGATTTATTTTGGCTCATGGTTAAGGAGGGATACAATCTATCATTGTGGAAGGCATGGTGGCAGGTGTGTGGGGTAGTTGGTTACATTGCACTCTCACTCAAGAAGCAAAGGGAGATGAATGCTGATGCTGAACTGGCTTTCTCCTTTTCTTTTTATTCTGTCTGGAATCCCGGTTTATGGGATGGTGCTATCTACTTTCAGGGTAGGTCTTCCCTCTCTGGAAATACCTTCACAGACATGTCCAGAGGTGTGCCTCCTAGGTGATTCCAAATGCAGTCAAGTTGACAATGAAAATTGACTATCACAACTGTCAGTTGTCTTTTGTATTATAATTGTCCTTGAGGGTGTGAAGTTCATCACATTGTGGTTTTGATTCCTGTCGCGATGGCTAATGATGTTAAATGATCTTTTCCTGTGCTTATTGGCCATTTGTATGCCTTCTTTAGAGAAATACCAATTCAGATCTTTTCTCCACTTTTTTTTTCTTTTTATTATGAAGTAGGAGTTCTTTTGTAGTTGTTTTGAGTTCATTTTGTTGTTTCAAACAAGATTAGGAGAAAAAGTTTTTTCTTGCACCCGACCCCAAAGAAAGAAACCCTAAGTACTTTCAGGGACTTTATTATTCATTTAGGACTTTGATTTTTTAAATATTTGGACTTGGAAATATGGGTGGGAGCCTGCTGAGTTCTTTATGGTTGGCTTACAACGACACAGCATTGAGGAGCCTGCTGCCTGTCCCTGTTTGAATACAGCTACAGCTCTGCTCTCAGTCTCCGGTGTGGCACTTCTTCCCCTGGTCCTTTGATCTGAGATCCTTTCAGGAGGTGACTCTTGGTCCTCTCTTGTGCTCTTAGCTCCGTATGTGTACTAGTTCTGCCTGGTGTCTCTCTCCTGCCTGCCCACACCCACCTCTCTCCTGGTTCAATGCCTAAAGTCAGCTTGGTTTTCACACAATCTTTTTAGGTGTCATGGGAATGATGGGCTCTTGGTCTCCTCGTGTGAGCCCTGCTCTCTTCCTCTTGCCTGCCTTAAGGAAAATGTACACATGCGTCAGGATGTTTTTTATTTTTTCTTTTCTTATAGATAGAATTTGTGAGGTTTCCATGGGAACTCCTGGTCAGAGGTAGGGGATTCTTGAGCAGAGGTAAGATGAGCAAGCTTTGCTCATTCTGAGGGGCCCTAGGAGGGCCTTGCTCACTCTTCTGCCCACTTTCTCTCCAATACTTTCCTGGAGTGGAAAAGATGCTGATGGCAATGGAGTTTAATGTGTTTCACAGGGAAAGGGCAGTTCTCAGGGCCCATCCGTATTTTCCTTTTGTGTCAAGAGGCAAGTCCTGGTTAGAAGAGTTGTATCCCAAATCACCACCATTTCTTCATCTTATTGGGCAGACATGGAAAGGCCTAGAAAATTATCACAGCTGCACTTTGCTTCTTGGTGGTGCTGAATGTAATCTTTAATTAATCCAGATTTCTTTCTTCTAGGCTGAGATGTTGGGAAAAATCTTGTCTCAAAATCCTAAGCGGCATTTAGCACTTTGAAGATGACCCCTGGGCTCATCATTATAACCCGAGCTGTGATTAGGAATTGAATCCTGGTATTAGTTACTTTTCCTATTGCTGTGACAAAAATACTTGACAAGAAGCAAATTAGGAAAGAAGCAAGGAAATGCTTACTTTGGCTCACAGTTTGAGGGATATAGGTCATCCCTGTGGGGAACGGTGTAGTGGCAGGAGGATGGGGCAGCTGATCATACTGTGTCCAGTCAGGAAGCAGGGAGATGAAGGCTGGTGTTCAGCTCACTTTCTCCTTTTCATTCAGGCCAGAAACCCTGGAATGTTACCTCCCACATTTGAGGTCGGTCTTCCTTCGTCAGTTAAACTTTTCTGGAAATACTTACATAACTAGAGGTATGATTCCAGTCACCCTGATAATGAAGCTTAACCATCAGAGTCATATACTGTAGGTTTTTGTTTTTTTGTTTTTTGTTTTCTTTTGGAAACGGGATACATTTTGAGTGGGAGTCGTTTGGGAAAAATTATCAGTCCTTACTGCCCTTCAAAGCCTAAGGCAAATCTGGGGTTGGATATGTAAGCTGTGTCCTTGGTAGCCACCCCTACCCCTGCCACCAGCCCTTGCCTTGAATAATGCAGTGCTTCATCTAAAATTTCTAACTGATCCAGAAATTCAGAGCTAAACTTTGATTAGATCTGAGGTCCAGGGTTGGGGAAATTTGACCCCTGATTCTTGAGTAGATTTGATTTGGCTTGAAATAAAGTTAAATTCCTGAGACATCGGGCCATTCTTTGAGGTGCTTAGGGCCAACCCAAGGAGAGGGGGCAATATTGTTGAAGGCCAGGTCTTTATATCGTTTATAGGCCTCACGCATGCACATAAAAAATTTAGTATATTGGAACTGGGAGTTTTGAGTCCAATGGGTCTAACATGTAGGTTGTGGGGGGTGCTGTGGGGCCGGGGAGTCACAGCAAAGACACTGAGAAATGAGATATGCATGAAGCATCACCCGTGCATCAGATGCACCCACAGAGCCACCATATCTTGTGTGATCAAAACAAACAACCCTTATATTTGAAAAAAAGCTCCACAAACTGCTGAGTTTTTTTAAAGTTTGTTGTGTTAAACATGAAGTGCTCAACAGCTCAGATAAAAAGAAAGAGTGAGGTGGCCATGGGACTGAAGTTGCCTTGGACTGGAAGCTTTTGGGGGGATAAACATTAATGCTGACACCCACTCACTGCCCTGCACCCACGTGGCAAAAGAGCCTCCTCTGTCCATTGTCTTGCACTGCTAGCTCAGAGCCTAAGAAAGAAGCTATGCACTAAAGTAAAATTTAAGTGGTTTCACCTTCCCAGAATAAATGAATGACATTGTTAGGAAAACTATGTTTTGGAAGTGGGGGAGGAAGGGAGGGAAAACAGTCCCAGTTCTCCGGGTGTTCATTTCTTATACTATCCCTTTGAAAGACAAATATTTTAAATTAGGTTCCTATCTGATCCCATGAATCATAGCAGAAAGATTGGCTAGCCTCCCTTTCAAGACCAAAACTGGAAAGAGCTTTGAACTTGAACCTAATTGTAACTTCAGATCTGGTACATTTCTTTCTACTTCTGGGCCTAGGTCAGTTAAATGCAGGAGTTGTTTCTTTAGGAGATTTTAGAGAAGCTGAGAATAATAAAATGCATGATTAGATATCATTGATTCATAAATTATTTTGGTTACAAGCTTTAAACTGGCATTGAATTCCAATACAATATAGAATTCTTTTATATCCTGAAAAATGCCTCAGGAGTTGTCTATTGAAGACATTGTAGTTGGTTATCTGTGAGTGTGATATGTGTGCATGTGGAGGAATGGATGAACATGAATGAATGTGATATGCATTATGAAAAAGCATCAAGGAACACATGTGGCCATATGGGTTAGCAGAACAGCAATAGCACACTTAGGGTAATGGGGGAGAGTTCCAGGAGTCTATTCAAAGGTGTGCTTGGAGTAAAGGGACATTAAGGGGTACATGAGGAACCCATGTGGGCAACAGGGCAGTGGCTTTTTTAGAAGTTTGCCCAACTTAGGCTGTTGCCTTTAGTACAAAGATGCAGTCAATCCATGGAGAAAGAGAAGGCATGAGCAGATGACAGATAAATCTCTGTCTATATGTTCCCCCTGTACTCTTGTCTCCGACCAATACCTCCCTCCGCAGGACCCAGCCAGAACCCAAAGGACAAGGGGAGCTGGTCCTTTTGCTTTTGAGAGTTAGTCTTGTGGATCACAGAGAAAGATGTGGGCATGTGGTAAGAGAAGAAACAGCCAGCATCGGGCAGAATCAAGTGCATAGTGGACTCAGAAGTCCAGGTGTAAACCTGGGCTCATGGGACTCGCACTAAAGGAGTTTTTCCTACTTTCATCTTTTCCTCCCCAATCTATTTTGTTTTTTCTTTCCTATAGTCCACTTTATTCCCTAAAAGTGGCATCTTAATTAAGTACATGTATTCTCAAACTACATAATATTAACTTGAACCCCTAGCTCTGCTGCTATTAAATGTAGGCATTAGGTAAGTTACTAACCTTTTAAGTTCTAGCTTCCTGTCTGTGAAATGTAGGTGACATTAAATTTCTTCCATGGTTGAGAATTAAAGACTATCTTTCTCTATACACCTGCATGAGCATCTTTATCTTCTCGTTTTGTGGTAAGCTCACTTCTTCTTCTATTTTATTTATTGAATTTTTGTGATTTTCATACAATATAATTTGATGGTATTTAGATCTGCTCCCATATCTGCACCTCCCTTGGCTATATGATGTTAAACCTCTTTGTATTCAAATTTCCCTGTTAAGTGGGGTCCTAATACCTCTTTGGTAGGAATAGCAAGAGTTAATTCAATTCACATACACATTTTTCCTTTGCTTAACTGCTTTTCCTCTGCAGTATTTTCTCTACTAATTTTATAGACATGAGGGCTGATTTGTAGGGATGGCTTCTAGCATTCTTAATGGGACTCCAGGTAGAAGGACTTGCTCACAGGGAGTCTTTCTCTTCATCCCTTAAAAGCACTCAATCTCCTTCCATTTCCAGATTCTTAGAATGACACTTTATTGTGACGCGCAATGCATTCTTAAAGAACAGAAAGTCCTAACACACACACACACACACACACACACACACACACACACACAGAGCAACAATGGATAGCCTGAACATGCTCAGCAGACGAACCCTCTCATTGGCTCTGAGCTGTGTAGCAGATCTTTAAGTCCTGCCAGGTTGTCCATGGAGGGTGGCAGGGTTGACATCAGCCTTGGTCTTGAGCTTGTGTGAGGGAAGGAGGAAGGACTGAACAACAACAAGTTCACCTTGTGTTTGTTGAGTGCCTGTTGGACTGTGACCTCAGCCTTTCACGAAACTCTCATGAATCTTCCAGCAGAGGTGTTTTGTGTTAGAGTTCTTTTCTAGAAGCAGAGTGGATGAGAAGGATAGAAGGGGCCAAAGGCAGTCTCTGTGCCTCCTAGTTTGGAGGTGCAAAACTGTTGAAGACTCAGATGCTGGCATTTTGTGGAGAATCATCTGGATCTATGAGTAATGGCTCTGAGTATGAGGTATCCCCCAAATATTTCCAGAAAAGGACTGATTTGGCACAGTCCTTCTTGGAGTCATGGCTTGCCGTGGATTGCCACACATTCCAGAAAGGCAGTGTGTTTGCTGACACACGGGCTTACTCACATGTGCACCAGGCCCAGTGTTTACCATCTGACAGACTGTATTTAGAAGCAAAGGAGGAAAACATCCTCCCTGAAGTCCCAGAAGCAGCATTCTTGGTGGCAAATGAAAGTTGGCCAACCTAGGGAACAAGCCACTTGTGCCAGGTGAGTGGACTTTACGGCTTCTCCAAGGACAGAGTACCCACCCCCAACCTCTGCTCTGTGCTTGAGGTTCCACAAGACAAGACATGCAATAGATCCCTTCACCTCTTGGGCTCAGGCTCTGGTTTCCCTAGAGATCTCAGGATTGTGTTTTTCTGGCTCTTACTTTACCAAAAAATGAGCATTAAACCCACTCATAATGTTTAACTGATGTATTTGACCGTGAAGTGTGTATTATCTTTTCCCCATTCAAATAACCAGTCCCAAGTATAGATTGTATGTGGTGATTTATAAAATATTTGAGGTTAATAACTTCACAGTGGAGAAACCCAAGGAACACTACCTCTGTGCTGTGGCCTGAATGTCTGCATCTCCCCAAGATTCATATATTGAAACTTGATTCCACACAGGGGTCTTTGGAGCCTGGTCTGGTCACCAGTGGGATTAATGTCTTTATAGAAGAGATTAGCAAGTGCTTGTCTGCCCTTTCTGCCCTATGCAAACGCAACTGGAAGTGACCCTCTCCAGAGCCTGACCATGCTAGGACCCTGATCTTGGGCTTCCAGCCTCTAAAACTGTGAGAAAATTTTCAGTTGTTGAAAAGCTATCAGGCCAGCAAGATGCTCAGTGGATGAAGGTACCTGCTATCAAGCCTGACAACCTGAGTTCAATCCCCAGGACCCACAAGATAGAAGGAGAGAACCATTTCTGAAAGTTGTCTTTTGACCTATAGATGCACACCATGGTGTGTGCCCACACATACACACTCTGAATAAATAAAAATGTAATTTAAAAATAAAAGCTGTCTACTTTAGTGTATGTTGTTATAGCAGCATGAATGGACTAAGACTTTCAGCCAAGTATTTGAGGGCAACAGCAACAATAAGTCATGTGACCACTGGAGACTGTAGCTCAGTGGTAGAGCATGTGACATGCATGAAGTCCTAGGTTCAATCCCAAGTCATAGCAACAAAGCCCAAACCAAACCAATACAAAAAGTCATGTGGTTGCCGGATACAATGGTGCATATCTTTAAGCCCAGCACTCAGGAGGCAAAGGCAGGCAGTTCTCTGTGAGATGGAGGCTAGCCTGGTCTTCATAGTGAGTTCCAGGCCAGCTGGGGCTGCATGGTGTCCCTGTCTCAAAACAAAAACAAGAAACAAAAAGTCCTGTGGTAGTTAAGTTCTCTCTGCATAATGTGCTGAGAATAACATTTTTTCCTCTGTGATTTTCTTCCACCAAACATTAATCCCAGTCTAATCATGAGAAAAAATAAAAAAATTAACACAAATGAGGGACATTTTACAAGATTCCCGATGAAGACCCTTCAAAAGTCATCAAAGTCATGGAAAATAAGGGATGTCTAAGAAGCGTCCAGTCAAGACGTGCCTTAGGAAACACGATGAAAAGGTATGATGTGGTACCTTGGGGATACCCTGGAAAGGGGAAAAGACTTCAGGTAAAAATGAAGCAAGACTGAGTTAAATGTATATATTAGTTAATAATATTGTAGGAATATTGAAGTAGTCAATAATCATGAAAAATTATTTTGAGTCAGGGTCTCATGTAGCCCAGGCTGGCTTCAAGCTCATTATGTAACTGAGGATGACCTTGAACTTCTGATCCTTTTACCTCCACCTCCCAAGTCCTGAGGTTAGAGGTGTGCACCACCATCCCCAGCTTCACTGTGATAAACAGCCTACCATGCTAATATGTTAATATTAATGTAAACTGGGTATGGCACATAGGAGAGCTCTCTTTGTATATTAGCTTTGCAACTTTTCTGCAAATCTTAAACTGTTCTAAAATAAAAGGGTACTTAAAAAATAGCTACCATATGCTTAAATCAATTCATCAAAAGGAAAAAAAGAGGCCTGCTGGCTTACAAATAACCTTAAAAACAATCTATTGTAATGGTTTCTGATAGTTAATATCTTTATACAAAACACTATTAAAATATTAAGCAGAAGTTTAATCATACTAAATCAAAGCTCTTGGCCATGGGGACGGGACAGCCCTGTGTCCTCTCACTGGTTCTCCTCCTCCACCTCCTAGCTGCCTCTAGGCTCCTCTGAGGAATGTATGTATCCAGAAGGTTCCATCCTACTCCTTCAACCCCCATAGCGTCTCAATCTGTCTGTGAGGATCTCTGGGAATAGGTATCTTCCTTCCTAAGGACAGCTTTTTATCTTTTTATGAATCTGACAACTGCCATGATTTTGACATTTTGTGTGTGTGGTGGTGGATCAATTCTATTTATAATGCTTATTTAGTAATGTAAAATCCATACTGTTTTTCCATGGTAATTCTATTTTTTTTTTTTCAGAGGTGGGCACTTTTTCCTCTGCCCCATCTCCATTGCTCACTTTTCTGTTTCTGAAACTTGTTGCTGTTGATGAAGGATGTGTTACTCTTCTGTGACCCTGGACCAGTGTGCTGACTTCCCTGCATGAGCCTGTCTACAGGCGTCCCCTTAACTTCCCTTGCTGCCCCTCCCATGAGCCTTTACTGCAGCCGCCTTCGCATTTTTCCATTCGCTCTCAGCTTGCATGCCCATTTTCCCTCCTGAACACTTGCAGATCAGCCTCAGGTTGGTGCTGTTCACCTTCCCTTCTCTAGGCTGTACCTTGCTACTGAAGGAAGTCCCACAAGCACTTGGATTGCAGCCTCTCTAAAGTCATGGTTTCTGACCTGAAGTTGGCCTTTCGTGTTTCATGTCATACTTCTTTCCCTACCCAGCTCTTTTTTTCCAATGCATATTTTTATTGAATTTTTATTGATTTCATACAATACATTTTAATCATATTTACACTCCCTTCCCTTTCTGCACTCCCCCATAGCCTGCCCACAGGATTTCACAATTCTCTCTTATATGCTAAAGCCTATTGCATCAAGTTTGTGTACCCACTTGTCCTTTGGTGTGAGTACAACCATTGGAGCCTGTTCAGCTCTTAAAGAAGATCAACTCTCCCTACCCAGCAGTGATCAGCTGCCAATAGTTCCTTGGCTAAGGTTGGGGCTTCCTTCCCATTTCCCCAGTTCTATGCTGGTTTTTTTTTTTTTATCTGATTGAGTTTGCATGGATCTTGTGCACGCTGTCACCACTGCTATAAGTTCATATGAGCAAGTTCCCAGGAGCCTGTAAAACTCTGTCTCCATATGGTCATGCACCACCCCTGGCTCTTAGAATCTTTCCACTCCCTCTTCTGAAAGGTTCCTGAGCCCTGGGTGAGTGAGGTTTAATATAGGACTCATATACATATAATACGACTCACACACACACACACACACACACACACACACACACACACGCACGCACGCACGAAGAACATGTTTCTCTTGTTTGACTCTGTCCTAGTTTGTTCTTCATTGCTGTGACAAAAAAGATATCTGTGCGCTGTGTGAGTGAGGGTTAATATATGACTCATATATAAATAAAACGACTCACACACACACACACACACACACACACACACACACACACGCTGTTATATAGATATTTAACAGTGGTGATTTCAAACTTCCCTTATGCAGGTTGGAGAGACAACTCAGTGGTAGAACACTTACCCATCATGAGTAAGGCCTAGGATTCAAGTTCCAGAACTATATTCAAGATGAACAACAGTAGCAGCAACCCTAAACCCCTCAAATCTGCCGCACTCCTCTTCCCTTGAACTCGCAATCCCACCACTCACCCCATTTCATCTCAGCTGATAATTTTTAATATTATTTTAAAAATAAAACTGAAGTTATGAACCAGGTGTGGTGGCTCACTTCTGCAATCCTAGAACTTGCGAGGCTAAGGTAGGAGGAGCCACAAGTTTGAAGCCAGGCTGGGCCACATACTGAGTTCCAGGTCAGTCTGGGCTACAGTGTAAGACCTCATCTTAAAAAAAAAAAAAATCCCACAACAAATCCAAGTTGTGAGAAGAGGCCTTTGGCTTCCTAGCCTCACAGCTGGGAGCTTACCCACAGCTCTCCTCCTTTTCTGTGACCAGGAACGTGTGAGGTGTCATACTGCCCTGCTTTCCCAGACCAAGTTTCATCTCCTGTCTCTGATGTACCCTGACTCACTGAAATTGCTCTTATCAAGATTATCAAATCCTCCTTAATATCTTGTTTACTTAATTCTTTTGTCAAATACTTTTATCAAAGTGTTTCTAGCTAAACATTTGATAGATAGCGTACTATATGGTGTGGACACACCAAGTGGAAAATAGGTAGAATTGCTGCTCTTACAAACCTGTGCGTGTGCGTGTGTGGTATGTATAGCCAGGGAAGATAGACAAAGGAGCAGTAAACTTATAGAATACCATGAGTTGGTGATAGATGCTGAGAGAAGTGAATCAGGCTAAGGTGGAGCTCAGGCGATCAGTGGAGCCCTCTCTCAGGAGGTGGCGTCTGAGCCGACAGCTGAGCCAAGCGAGCTGCCTAGACTGTTCCTGGATCAGAGGGATGGTATGTCAACTGGTGGGAGCAGCACAGACAGTGACCCAGAGTGAGGACGTCATGAAGTGTATTTGAGACACATTCAGAAGCCCTGTTCAGGCTGGCTGTGGTAGTGTGCACCTGTAATCCCAGTGCTTGGAGGCAGGACGATTAGTTTAAGGTCATCCTCAGCCACATAGGGCCTTGCAGGGCAGCCAGAGCTACAAGAAATGTTATATCAAAAACAAATAAAAAATGGACAAGAACAGAAGACCCATGTAGTTGGTTGGAATTAGAAGACGTAGAAGAGGATAATGAAAGAGTACTCGCCAGATCATGTATCTGTGACCTTGGCAATGTAGTGCTTTCCTGGTTTAGTCACTGAGTTTTTCTGCTCCTCCTCTCGATACTCTAATTGCACCTCTTTGTAGGTCTCCTGCTTGTCCTTTATGCATGGGTGTTTGGTGATATTAGAGACTAAGCCATCCTGTCCTCTCTGAGCATCCTTTCCCTAGCAGGGCACAGAGAAGCCTCTCAATAAAGGCTAATTGATTCTATTTTCAGTTCCATAGCTACTCTGGCAACCCTCCTCAAACCCAAACTGTGACCCAGTATTTATCTATGATCTGACCAAACAAAGATGAACATGGGATTCTTAAGTCCCTATTTTTAGGTTCTATCATTCTATAAATGGTGCCCAAGTCTATGTGTGGGTCACTGTAGTCATCCTCATGATGACCAGTGTTTGGGTGACTGTTCAGCAAATTCATGAACTCCATAAATGAAGACAAGATTTATTTCTTGGCACCTGGTTCACGCTGCTGACTAATAGTTAATGTCCTTCCTATCATGAGCTTAAGCATTCACAGGTAAAGTTTCAGAACTCCAGGCTGTCTAGGAGTCTCTGTTACATTCCATCTTGATACATTTGGTCCATTGTCTCAGGATTTCAGAGTCAGCTACCGGGATGGTTTTCCTTCTGGGTTTCTCATTGCCTTCGATTTTGACAAGAGAGCCCTTTGTATCTGCAACTGAGCCACTGATGAAATTGCTGAATAGAATAAGGCTAGAGACACGCACAGCCCTCCAGATAATTTGATAATTTCTAAACCCTGCTCTGTGACTAATAAGTGCACTCTTAGTTTAATAGAATCATTTAATCTGGATGCTAGAAGGGACATGGAAGATCTTTAGTCAGGCCTGCTGATTTTACAGATGAAAAGACTCCTGTACATTAGGTAATTTCCACAGTAACAGGGGAGGAGCTAACCCATCTGCCAGTTACTCAAGGTTCACCTATGAAATTTATCTCTGTCCTCCCTTTTAATGTCTATGGTTTATTGCTTATTGCTAAATAACAGATCATCCTAGCAAACCCTAGAATGTAAACCATGCATACACAGGGGACAGTGGAGATAACTTAGTGGTTAAGGTACTTGTGTAAGTGTAGGGCCTGAGCTTGGATCACAAACATTCATGCAAAAGCCAGATATGGTGGTATGCACCTGTGGGGAGGATCAATGGCTAGCCAGTCTTGCTGAAAACATGAATACCACTTTTAGTGAGAAACTATGTTTCAAAAACTGAAGTGGAGGGGCTGGGAGATGGCTCAGTTGTTAAGCTCACTGGGTGCTCTTGCAGAAGACTGGGGTTCAACTCCCAGCCATCCACATGGTAGCAAACAAACATTCTTAATTCCAGTTCCAATGGATCTTACACCCTCTTCTGGCCTCTGTGGGCATTGCATGCATGGTGCACTTACATACATGTAGGCAAAATACATATACACATGAAATAAAAAAAATTAGGGTGAAAAGCGGTAGAGGAGGACATGTCTTGCCAGTGTCAAACTCTGGCCTCCACACATACCTCATGGGGAGTACACACACACACACACACACACACACACACACAGAATCACACACATAAGGCACATATGCATATGCTGCCCACACATAATGCATAAATATGTGTTAGGCCTCACAGATTCAGTGGGTTGGACATTCAGGAGAATTGTGGTGGGAGGAGGTCCGAGCTTGAGATCTTGCATGACTGAGCTTCAGCCTCTGCTGTCGTCTGAGGCACTGAGTGGGGTCAGAAGATCTAGTTCCACGAAGTTAAGTGTCCTAATAGCACAGCATCTGGAATTTCTAGACAGACAGAGAGAAATAAAGAGGAATTCGTAAAGGCTTATCTTAGAAGTCACCATCCTATTTCTGTAACATCTTGTTGGTCACAGAAGTCAGCCCTGTTTTTTGTGGGCAGGGACTACACAGGGGCTGAATACCAGGAGATGGGGGTCACCGGGACTGTCCCTCTAGCTGCCTACCATATTGGTGGAGCACTGCAGTGAAGGTGCTTTCTGCCTTTGAGTAGGGTAGACCTATATGACCTCTGGATAATCTTCATATCTTTGTTCCCTCCCTTCTCCAGTACAAATCCCGTATAACTGCCTGGGGACTCTTGGGAAAGCACAACTCTTTTGAGTTCATCCTTGTCTTGCTTTTCTGCCCTCTGATGTTTTCTAAAGAGTTCAAAGGTTTCTTAAGAAGGTCAAATAATGTATTACACAAACAAGACCAATGCTGAGAATGAAATGAGATCCTGTTAGCAATTATGCGTAAATCAGAGATGTAAATTAATACTGTCTCAAGGAAACCAGGAATTATGGTCTTCTTTTTGGCTCTCAATTAAGAATTGAGGCATTTTTCTATCCACTGCTCTTTTAAACACTGACAACCACTTTCTCTTTTATTATTATTTTGTCTTAACCGTCAGCATTGATATTCCGTCTGTTTGATGTAATGACGCTGTTTTCTGATTCCTGAACTTGGCTGGCTCCAGCCTGTTCTTGTTTTTGCATATGCTGTTTTTAACAGACGGAATAGCATCTCCAGTTCCACAGCCTGCGCTTGCCACCCTGCTTCTTGCAGCTGTCCCTGAAGCCTTGTCCCGGGACAGTGATGCGCCATCTCAAAAGCTCTCCTCACCTCTCTGCTGCCTCCCCGTTCTCCTTCCTTCTTATTTCATTCTTACTTCCTCACATAATTCTTGAATATTTTTTGCATGCTAAGAGCCGTTCTAAGTACATCCATGAATGGGGCAGGAAATTGTTTTTGTAGCTATTTGTGTATCTGTCTTGCCCCCTATCCAAGTGAGTTTTGTGTTGCTATAACATAGCTCCAGAGAATGAATAACTTATAAACAACATTTCATGACTTTTCCTGGAAAGATATAACAAACATCTAGTCATCCCAGAAAAGGTACCAATAATAGACTGAAGAAACAATTCCATCCAAGTGAACCAGTGAGTTTATCCAGGTTAGTTACTGAGAGCATGGTGAGCTGTATAGCTGCATCACCAAAGGTCCCACCCCAGCATGGGTGATGGCTCAGGAAAGTTGCATCCCTGGAGTTCTCTGAGGAACCTATAGACAGCTCCACCAATTTGCCAGGGGTTCGAACCAGTGACCCCTGGGCAGTGATGATTGGGGATGAGTAAGCACGCAGTTCACCAGCCCAGGCCTCCCCAATACCAGGAACACTCAGGCAACGGGGAGCCTAGTCAAGCAGGGACTCATTTATTGCAGGTGTTACAGAGCTTATAAAGGCACCTGGAAATCCCCCCACCTAGAGTGTATCTTAGGGATGGTCACGTGCTGATCATGCGCTCCTCAGCAGTGCGGAAGTATTCTTCAGACTTTCAAAGCAAGCCAGGCCTCGCCCCCAGTAACTTCCTCTGGGACCTGTGCAAGGTGGGGCCTTTAGGTCCCCACACCAATCTTCTTTACCCTAGCAGCGTTTACTGTTTATATAACCTTGGGGAGCAGCCTTGTAAATTTCTGAGCTTCCTAAGCCTCATGAGTTTCATTACTTTCCTGAATCTTAAGAGCCTCTCTGGTCCCTCCAGAAAGAAATATTTCAATTCAGAGAAAATAACCACACAACAAACAGAAATTTAGTTCTGGAGATGAAGATGTTCAAGATCAAAATGCCCACAGTTTTTGTGCCTACTAAGGGCCCAATTTTTATTTCTAAGACGGTGTTGTGTGACTGTGTTGCTTCCTAGTAAAGGCCCTTTATGTCCCTCTGACCAAATTAGTATAGGCCTCAAAGTATGGCTGTTAGACATCCAAGAAGGTTAGTTCCACCAGTCTGGTACTTTTAATTACCATGTGCTATGTAGATAAAGCTTGGGCAAAGACCAAATGTTCTCAGATAAACCTTGCCTAGACATGTATTATATTCCTTGAGCTAGTTGTATGTATAATTTGTCAGTAGGTTGTTTGATTAATATGGGTCCCTCTGGTTTTTTAAAACTTGCTAGGCATTATTTCCCCATTTAAAGGAAAGTATAACCAAAGATTAAAGGTATCAGTATAATTCTTTAAGAGTCCATGTGTATAGCTAAAAGTTACATAACAAGAAACAATGCGAGACCGGAGATACCTTACTTTGAGTTGTTGGCCAGGATGGCCCAAGAGATTCCCAGACAGTAACCCAGCATAAAACTGGGAAAATGAACAGCAGACCCCAATCTTATCTAAAGGAATATTGGCAACTGACTGCTGCTAGATGAGGAAGAGCTGATCTTCCTAAAACAAGGAACTCTAGATAGGCTGACTAGACTCAGGGGATGGATAAGCACTGGAGAACAGCTGGGGGGACCGACAACACAGTGGACAGTAACAGGGATTACAGAGTATATGGGCTTTAGTTGAGGTGGGGAGACTATGGGAGGGTGCCATTTGGGATGTGGGTATATAGACCAATAAGATTGCTTGGGATGTTCTGTATGAAATACACACACAAAAATCAACAAATAAAAAAAAAGTTAATATTTGAGGAAGAAGCATAAAAATTTGCTCCATGTTAATTAGTAGAGGTGAAACACATTACCATTGAAATCTACCCGATGACTTTATAGACATACACAGGTGCCAAGGATATGAGTGCAACTGATTATGACTAGTCATAATCAGTTTTAAACAAGCATGTATAATAAAAATAACTTGTGAAAACAACAAAAAAGAATTTTTCTGAATGAAACAATATAGTTTAAAATGAAATGGAGATCTTTTTTAAAGGTTAAAACTTCATTCAATTTTATGTCATAGGGTTTATACTGGGTTCAATATTATATAACTGTATTAATTCAACTGTGAACCTAAAAATTTACAGCCAATTTTGAAAGAGAAGCATCTTTGCTGTGGAAATCGTTATTGAATATGTTAATGCTGTAATGAAATGTTTCATCCAATCATGTGGTTATTAAATAAATAATTAAAAACAAAAGCACAGTGACCCCCACCTGCACAAGGAGTTTTATGGTGTCTTTAAAAACCGCAGCTGGATCTTTTAGGAATTTCTTAAATTATTTAATTTCACTTTTTAAAATGTTACTTTCATTTTTGTTCTTTTCAAATTAAAGTTAAATGATATTTAACCTCTTTTTATTCCAGATGGAAGTCAGAGCCTTGTGGATGCTGGGCAAATGCTCTACCACTGAGCGCTATTCCTAGCTAGATTTAGACATTTTATTTTAATACATGTGCTTTGTAAATGTTGTAATGAAACCCATCATTTTTATGCTAAGATAATTACAATAAAAGAGAAAATTATTTAAAAAAGAAATTACATATATATGTTACTGACAATTCAGACTTCTTACACTAAAAACTATTTTTAAAAACAATACTTTAAAAAAAATGGTTCCATGAGTATTGCATCCTCCAGAGAGGAAGAGCTTGGCTCTTGAATGGCAGGTGCGTGGAAGAGCCCGAAAGGGTTGAGAGCTAGCCGAACTTTCCCTTTGTGCTGGTGCCAAAGCCAGTCCTGGCGTGGAGACTTGACCCAATATCTGCTTAAAGTTCCATCCATTACTACTGTTAAAATGGCTAACTTTCAACGAGTTATGGAGGGAAAAATGGTCAGACCATACAATCCTCCCTACGAATTTATAATCTCTTGAAAATAGGAGCATCTCATATTCATTTAGCAGGAGTTTCAGTGAATGTTGAATGCACCAGTCAATGGTGGAGGTCCTTAATAAATTTTGCCTTAATGAAATCAAACAGATTCTGGGAAATTTTCTGTAAATGTAATATTGATTTTCATGTAAGGAAGGGCTCTTCTATCAAAAGTAGGGTTTTTTTTTCTTTACTAAAACACAAATTATATAATAACATTTTAGAAATTTGTAGAGGAAAATAGTGGACTCTTTTCTTTGGATGTATCCAGATAGCCAGGTAAATAATAATAGCAAATGTAACCATAACAATAATTATAACCAACTCACATGTACCTAGCCTACTCTGTGCTAAGAACTCTATATAGTTGTCACAATAAGGTAGGAACTATGATTACCTCACAATAAGGTAGGAATTATGATTACCTCTACTTATTAGATGAGGGAAATGGGATTAGAATAGCTGGATTTCCCAATGTAACAGAAAGGAGGTGCTCAAGGCCTTGTCTACTTGCTCCTGCCCCCAAGAACAATTTGAGCTTTTCTGCTCTCTCCACTCCTATCTGTCTCATTATTAATCTCACGATTATAATGCCTGGATCCTTCTAGATTTAGAATGTAAGAACCCCAGCATTCTAGTTCTTTGCAGAATTAAAGGTGTTTTATCCATGCTGTCGCTTTGAGTGTATGTATTGAAGGGTGTACAACAAATGTGTGCGTGCGTGCGTGCATGTTTTAGAGATCGGTCCCACAGCCTCACACCTGCTAAACAAATGCTATACCACTGAGTTACATCCCCAACCCTTCTCAGTCACTTTTTAAAGCCTTCTTATTGTAAAATGAAACAGGAAATGACACACAAGAGAGTTCCCAGCTGTGTCGGAAGCCCCTCTTAAACCCTAACCAATCTTGGTCTCCATCCTCCACAAAAGAGAAGACTCTTTTTACCAAGTAATTATTTCTTTGTTTTTCCTTTCATCCATTGTAACTCCCAAAAGTTGTGTGGTCTTTTCCACTGAATAGGAAATCACATCTCAGCAGCCTCTGGTACTCTGCAGGTTCATCTTGCAGCACTCTCTGTGTTCCACTTCATGTTTCTTAGAGCCCTGTAGCATCTCAGTGTGTGCTCTGCAGGTTGTGTCCTCAGAGCTGAGCTCAACATGTCCTCTGGCCTCTTTATCTGCTACAAAAGAGCTGCTGCCTGCAGACGTTCGATCTTTCTGGCCGGGTTGTGGGAGGTGTGTGTTCTCTCAGCAGGAAGCACACTGTCTGCTTGTCTCCGTGTTTTGTGATGTGAGTGGTCCCCGGTACTCAGTGTCTAGACTTGTCAGCTCACTGAATGCTGCAAAATGATGATGCTCCATCATTTCTCTGTCAGAACGCCTTTTAAAGGAGCTGCTTTCCCTAAATAGCTATTTGATTGCCCAGTGCCATAGTCAGTACAGGAAAACAGGAATAAACGCATCATTTAGTTCCTTTCTTCAAAAGTTTGCAAGAAAATAAATTTGTTCCTTAATGAACAATTTAAAGAACCATGAAGATGACCAGTTAATTGATTATGTTTACTTTTTGTCTTGCTGTGTAGCCCGGGCTGGTCTCAAACTTTCAATCTTCCTGCTAACATCTAGCTCAGTTGTTACTTTTTACATCTAGGCTCCCATTTTAAAGTGAAGTAACTGAAAGCTGAAGAAGTTAAGCAACTGACCCATGATCATGCAGCACTGAGAGCCAGAGGGGTTAATTAATCCTAAATCATATGGTACATTGGTGGTAGAGCTAGAGTTAGGGTACTTTCCTGTCTCCTACTTTCATTAAATCTTTCGGAAGCAGAAGCCTAGATTTAGTACCATAGTCTCAAAAATTGTTCGTGAGAAAATCTGACGGGAGCAGAAGATATCTGGGGGCTTGCTCAGTGTCCAGACCTTCACTGCTCTGCCTTGCCACCAGGGTTGGCTCCTTACACTGCTCCAGGACTGTAAGCTGCCAATGTTGGCTGCTTTGCCTGGTGTCGGAGGAAGGTGTGTGTGTGTGTGTGTGTGTGTGTGTGTGTGTATGTGTGCACTCCTAGGGTGCTGTGTTGTTCAGCTCTGGCCACCACAATGCAGCCACCTGCCAAGCCCTGTCTTGCTGATTCTCAGCCGGAAAGTAGGAAGTTTGAATAGAAAGCTCTAACCTGTCAGCTAGATGGGAGCTAGCCAAGAAACCACTTTCCACCATGTTAACTGTGTGCATGCATGTGTGTGTGTGTGTGTGTGTGAGAGAGAGAGAGAGAGAGAGAGAGAGAGAGAGAGAGAGAGAAACTGACTCCTTAGACTGCCCAACAGTCCATCTGTTCACACTCACTCACGTAGCTGATGACCTCAAACCCACCTTTTTGTCTTCCTGTCTCTTCTCTGCTCTTTCTCCAGCTGTCCCTGAGCTCCCTCCCCACAGGCTTTTGATCAGAGAGAAAGGCCAGTGGGAGATAAGAACAACATGCTATTAAGTAGATATGCAAAGCCCAACCAACTTGTTTCAGAGCCTCAAGGACAGGAACACTGCTGGTCTGTGTTTGCAACATACTGTTGTGATTACCATGGCAAGGAAAGGACAGTTGCTTGGACAGGACTCTTGGGAGTGAGATGAAACTTCACAGTGGTAGACACTGCTTGGACCAAGTCAGAAAAGCAGGATCTTTGGGCTAAGGGGTCCCAAAGGCTGATCACTCTCATTCTTCTCTTTTGGCAGGAGAGTCTGGAAAACTTTAGTTTTGTACAAATATAAAGTGTATTGTAGCAGGATGCTATAGTGCAATGTTTTTAATTGCCAATTGTAAAACTGATTTAGTAAATTGTGACCAGAATATTATATAAATGAAATAGAATAGAATACACAATAGGTCAGGGTGAACTTTATGGGGAAAGTAAGTGTGTCACTAAACTCTTTTTGGTGGTGTGTGTGTGTGTGCTGCATGGGGGTGCATATGTTAGTATCCCGGGTCACATTGTGCTTAATGAGGGTCATAGCCAAAAACTCTGAATAGCATTGATCTGTAAAAAGTCTTAGAAGTACAGCTAGCAAGATGGTTCCTTGGGTAAAAGTACCTGTCATCAAACTTGATGTGAGTTCAATCTGACCTTTACATCTACACTGTGGTAAGTGCATGAATACACACACATACACACACACACACACACACACACACACACACACACATACACACACACATGCACATGCACACATGCACACTCGCACACATGCAAATAATTTAAAAAAATTAAGTCTTAGCCAGGTGTGGTAGCACATAGCTTTAATCCCAGCACTCTGGAAGCAGAGGCAGGTGGATCTCTGTGAAATGGAAGCCAGCATGGTCTACATAGCAAGTTCCAGAGCAGCAGGGGCTACAGAGAGACCCTGTCTCTAAACCAAACCCAACCAACCAACCAACCAAACAAACAAAAAATCCCAGGCTTAGAGACTGGAACTTCCTGAAGGCTCTGCTAAGTCACTGTGTGAGTTATGATGTATCGTTTAAGCCTTGCTGAGCCTCATCTTCCTCATCTGTGAAGTGAATGGATGGAATCCTATGAGATCAGAATAATGACTCAGGAAGCTCCTTTTAGGCCCCCGGTTCTACAGTGTTTAAGATGAGTGAGAATTCAACATTTCTCAAAGGGTTTTCAATGAAAGAGATACGTTCTCTCTGAAACAAAGGCTGACCATGTATCATAATGCAGATTGTACCAATACATTAAAAGTTCCCTCAAAAAGGATATGTTTTCCTTTACCTCCTGTCACTCATTCATTCATCCATTCGTTCATTCACCTAGTATGACTGTTGTGGCAGACACTGGTTTGCCAGTTGGGGAGTCAACTGTGGAATAAAACATAAATCTCCCATTCCTAGTTAGGATTCACCTTGGAGCTTTGTGCATCTTTCTTTCTCTGTCTCTCTCTGTCTCTCTCTGTCTTTCTCTCTCTCTCTCTCTCTGTCTCTCTCTCTCTCTCTCTCACACACACACGCACACACACACACATACTTAAACATTCTCCAGACACAAGAAGGAGTTACTATTTCTTCAACCACTGGTGTGAGTCCTCAGTTTCCCTTTCTGTGCAGTAGGAACACATTCATGGAACTCTAGCAATACAAAATTTCAAAGGATCCTTTGTGCTGAGAAGAGTGACCTGACGTGAAAACCCCAAATCATTAGAAATCTGAACATTCCAGACTGGAAATGGTTATTTTCTTTGGATAGTCCTTCCCCCCCCCAGGAGCTCTTAAAAGCACAGCTAGTTCACTGAGAAGCTATTCACATTCACTCTTAACAGGTTCAGTGTTAACTTCTTGACATAGTCATGGCTGTCAAGAAAGGGCTGAGAAGCAAGCGTTCTCCAGGGACTTTGGGAACAAGGTGGCATCTTTCTGGCCCACAGATCCAGAAATCTTGTTTGGAAAAGGAGATGGCACATGAAACCTGCATGTGCACTTGGCTTTAGGGTGTTTGGTCTGAACCCTGGGAGAACCTTGGGTACACAGTGGGTGCAGTGGCATCTGGGGTCATCCTAGCCAGCAGAGGGCAGTCAAAACCTGTTTTCTGCCCCTTCAGGCTGCTGGCTCAGGGTCCTAGCTGGACATTTGTCAACAAGGCTGGTTTAATGACCTCTTTCATACATGTGGGGCTGGATCAGAGCTACCAGAATGACAAAGAAATAAGTCAATTGTCAGGACTTTGTCTTTCTCAGCTTCCAAAGTTAGACATGCAAGTCCTTTCTTTGAAGTACGAGGGGACACTGACATACCAGCTTCTCAACAGAAGCCTCTACAAGGCAAAGCTTCTACTTTCTGGAGGCTCAGAGTTGTAGTCTTCATCTGCAACCAGCTAATGGCTTGTTGCCCCCTTCATGGTGGCTCCACATGGCTCTGAATTCTGGGAGATAAAGGTGTTTAATGAAGCGGTAGTGCCTGGAGATCAGAATCTTAACAATTTCAAGTGAGACTATGTAGAGTCTATGGATGGAATCCAGGAAGGTAGCCTTTGGGTGCCTTTGGTGTCATAGCTAAGCTTTGGAATGGCATCATTGGGCTGATGCTGCAACCTCCTGAGAACTCCTAAGCCAGGGGTCCCTATTCTGGATCTGCTTGGAGGGGAACAGGTCAGCCATTCTGACCCATGTCTCTCTGATACTAAAACCCCATAAAACAGTAAGTGGAATGGAAAGAAATGATAATATGGGGCATTACACCACTGCAGAAACCAATTGGTATTTTGCTGACACTTTTTTTTTGTTGTATCTTCACAGCTAGTTACTGTTTGTGTGATCTTCCTGTCACCTCTTATTTTGTGTAGACTGAAGTCTAGGCTATGTTAAAACCAGTATTGGGTCTTTTCAACAAGATGGGGCCAAATGAGAACAAGGACATGTCTGTGCCCTAAAGCAAAGGCCAAAGCTTTGATGGCTAAGAGAGCTGTGCTGAAAGGTAGCCACAGGCACACTAAAAACAATTCCACATGTCACTTTCTTCTGGTGACCTAATAAGACACCAGGACTCCAGGAGGAGCCCAAATGCCATTGGAAGAATGCCGTAGGAGAAACAAACTTGACCACTCTGTCGTCATTGTGTCCCCTGACCTCCATGTCTGTCATGTAGAAGATAGAAAACCATAGTACATTTGTGGTCACTGTGAAGGCCAAGGCCAAAGAACAAGATTAAGAAACTCTAGGACACTGTGGCCAAGGTCAATGGCCTAGTTAGGTCAGAGGATGGCGTGTGTTCCACTGACTCCTGACTATGATGCTTCAGATCCTGATAACAAAATTAGGTGCTTCTAAATTGTATTCAGCTGGCTAATTCTCAATACTCATTTTTCATGAAGAAGAAGAAAAAGAAGTGGAAGAGGAAGAGAAGGAGAAAGAGGAAGAGGAGGAGGGGGGAGGAGAATGGGGAGTAGGAGTAGGTCACATCTGGCACAACTTAATTCTAGCACTCAGAAAGCAGAGGCAAGTGAATATAAGATTGAGGCCAGGCCGGTGTACATGGGGAGTCTCAGGCCAGCTGGACTGAAAAAAAAAAAGGAACAGTAATGGATCTTAGAAGTGACTGTCCAATCAACAGACTGAGTTCTATTTTTGTTTTTTACAAAAGCTTGAATAGTTGTGTGTATAAAGAATGTCATGTTATTACTCCTTTGTAATTAGGAACAGCTGGGTTCCCAATACCATCATCATTTTACTACATAACTGCTGGTCAAGGACTTTGGGTAAGTATGGTAATTTTGGAAGGGCATACCTGGCTGGGTATCCTACCTGCCTCTTACTATGGGACAAATAAAAGTTACGTGACTTCTCTGATCATATTTTCTTGGCTATAAACTAACATCACACCTATCCTGCATCTCTTATTGGAGTGATATAAAAATTAGACTGTTAAAATATCTAGCACTACTTCAATTCTAAAGGGGTGAGTGGAGATGGGTGAATGGATGGATGGAAGAAAGGAAGGATGGCTGGCTGGCTGGCTGGATGAATAGATAGATTGATAGATAGGTGATAGATGATAGATAGATAGATTGATAGATAGGTGATAGATGATAGATAGATAGATGATAGATAGATAGATTATAGAGGAGTATTTTAATTTCAGCAACCATGTCTCGGTCATCACATCTGATTCTGAAGTGCCCACTCTCAGTCCTGATACCTGTATTTCTCAGTAGGGGCCCTTCTGGGTTTATGTGTGTTGCCTACCTTTTCCTGCCTTTATACCCAGGCTGGGGTTTCTAAGAATGAGATTATGGTTGTCACTTGTTTATTTTTCAAAAGGAGCTCATTGTCTGGACCCCTTGGTGTCTATCTGGCAGATAAGAGAAGACAGCCTGCTTGGAATTCTGGGACCTTTGCCTGTAGCAAGCATGGTTTCCTGGTATTTTGATCCCATACCTGTGAGAAGGAAGGATAAGCTTTTTAAGACTAGTGTCTGAAAACATCATTCAACAAAACAAAACAAGCTGGAGCGAAGTTCATTGATAACAGTGCTTGACTTGCATAGCCTGTGCAAGGCCCTGGGTCCAGTTCCCAGTACCACAAAGCAAGCAAGGAAGCAAAACATAGCAAGCAGCCCAAAGCAAGAGGCTTTGAAACATTTCTGATGTTCTCTTCCCAGAGGTGGCAAGTGCCCTCCTCACACTTTCCTCACACAGTCACAGATCTGGGACTTTCTCTCCTGAATTCCGATTAGCTAAGTAGAATTGTTGTCACAAGATAAGAGTCAGGGCTGGAGCAATGGCGTAGCAGTTACGAGCACTGGCTGTTCTTGCAGAAGACCGGGGTTCAAACCCCAGAGCCCACATGGCAGCTAACAACCACCTGTAATTCCAGTTCCAAAGGATCTGATGCTCTATTCTGCCTCCGAGAACATTCCATGACATGGTGCACTTACACACATGCAGGCATAACCTCACACACACATAAAATAAAAATAAGTAAATAATTTTTAAAAAGATAAGATTCAGAGAAGGTTCATCCCTGTCACCCCTTGGTCCTTCCTTCTGGGACATCCCCAGACTTATCTGATTCTAATCAGCTCCTGGAGATGGTATGTGGGAGGTTATGGATATGAGGTCCTTGACCAGACCCCGCAGAGTCAAGGGACAGAAGGTCAAGGAAAAAGGGTTGAGAGAGAGAGAGAGAGAGAGAGAGAGAGAGAGAGAGAGAGAGGTATCTTATTGAGCAGAAGAGAAAGGAATGAAGGTGACAGTGAGGAATGGTCATGCTGGGGTTGGGAGAGGGACAGGCAGGCTCTGTGGCTCTGCAAAGCAGGGAGACTTGTTTGCCCAGCCTTCTAGTGAGACACTGCAGAATCAGATATTTTGCAACAGAATCAGCTGTGCCCAGATGTCCTTCTAAGGCTCCACCTGGGAGCCCTGGCTAGCCCTGCTCACAGTCCTCGGTGAGCACAAGCCCCAGGGGCCAGTCTGCTGCATCTCCTACTCTACCAGGCAGTGGCAGCTGCAGCCTGCATCGGTGTTGCTGCCACGCCTCTTCTCCAGAGCTGGAACAGCTCATGCTTACTTAGATTTGAGGAAGGACAAGGAAATCTAGGAAGAAGATGCTGCTGTAGACAACTTCCAGATCCCTCTATGTTGGGGAAGAGAAGAGAATAGAGAATGTGTCAATAGAAGCCATGAGTTCAGGTCCTGGTTCTGCCCTTTAATTGGCTTCCAGGCAATGTTTAGCATTTGTATGTATGTAATGCATCCTGTCCATTTCCGTCTTCCTGCCTACATTATGGTTTATTGAGAAAATGAATAGAATCCCTGTTGTGCCCTATTGTCCCTGTTCTGACACATTCCATATTTAAATAAATTTGCATAGCATATCACCATTCTGTGTTCATTGAAGGCCCAGGATAAATCCATTGAAGGATTTATCACCTAGCCTGGTGTGTGGCATACAGCAGGTATGAGAAATATCTGTAGCTGATATGTAATGATTAAATACATGAGGAAGATGAGGACTTTGTTTTAGGGAGCCCAGTGGGTAGAAATCATGGCAGCCCTTGAGCTGATTTACTATCAAAGTTTGTGGTGGCAGGTATAGGCTTGTTACTGACTTAACTTGTATTTCTCCAGAGATTCAGAAACACCCAGGGACTGTTACACATCCTTAACCTTTCATTCTTAATTAAGAAATGAATTTAATTTTCATATTTTAGGTTAAATATTCTGTTATTTTAAGAATAATTATTATGAACAAATGAAACCAATAATGATACTTAATACAACATAGGAAATTATTTTACATACAGCTACATACACACAAATATATACAATATACATACCATGTATAGCTACATAGATACACAATGTTGTAAGTATATATATATATATAGAGAGAGAGAGAGAGAGATTTTTTTCTAGCATATTCAAAAGTAATCATAAACTGTTTAAATAAATAGAAAATGTAAAAGTGGACATGCTGTGATGTTTCTTAGCACTGGCTACTCTCCCAGAAGACCCAGGTTTGGTTCTCTGCACCCACATGTCAGCTGACAACCATCCTTAACTTCAGTTCCAGGGGATCCTACACCCTCTTCTGGCCTCCATGGGGCTTGCATGTATGGGTACACTTAAACACATGCAGGCAAAACACTCATACACATAAAATAAGAATAAATAAAATACTTAAAAATTATTTATTTGTATGTGTGTGTAAATGTGTACATGCCGCGCAATGCTTGTGGAGGTTAGAGAACAACTTTTGGGAGCCATTTCTCCCCTCTACCTTTTTAGGCAAGGTCTCTCTTGTTTCTGCTTCTGTGCCTTGTATTCCAGGCTAGCTGACCTGTGAGCTTCTGGGTGATTCTCCTCTGCTTCCCATCTAGTCTTAGGGGTGCTGTGATTCTAGATGCACACTCCCCCATCTAGCTTTTTCTGTGGGTGCTGGGGACTGAACTTGGGTCCTCAGGCTTGTGTAGCTGGTACTTTTACCCACTGAGCCATCTTTTGGTTCTCATAATTTATCATAATTTATCATTTTGCTTGATAAATAATTGTTATTAAAGAAAAACTAAAGCAATTTGTTGTGTGCAAGGCACTATACTTAATGCTATACCAGTAGCATAGTGGTAAATTTTCAGAATGCATGAAATACATATTATTTTTGTTGTTTTGTATGGTCAAACACTGGGCCTAGAAATAAGTGTTTTGGGTAAGGTATAGTCATAAAATAGAGCCAGGATTTGCATTCAGGTGTGCCTAACTCCTCATCTCCTGTTCTTCCAAATGACTCAACTCTTAGGGACAGGTTTATAAGGCCCATCTTTATAGATGGAAACACAGTTTCCGTGTTGTTTTCCAAAAGCTTTGTGCTATTGTATAAAACCAAACTCCGTGAACATACTATTTTCTCCAAAATTTGACTGACTTCATTTTTTAATCATTGTTTTTTTAAATTTTTAATAACTACATGGTTAGAAGAAGCATTTCACTACAGCCTTAACATATTCAGTAACACACCACAGAGCAAGAGTACATGTCTTTCACAAGTGGGTGCAAGTTTCTAGGTTCACAGTTGAGTTAATACAGTTATACAATATTGAACTCAGTATAAGCCCTGTCAGATATAAAATTGAATGAGATTTTTGACAGTTAAAAAGATCTCCATTTCATTTTAGAATAAATTGTTCCTTGCAGAAAGACTCATTGTTTTTGCTAATAACACTGAGATGTTGGCGCATGCATCTCTAATCTGTATGCATCTGATTATTCATAATCAGTTGCACTTGGATCCTTGGTGCCTGTGTATGTCTATAAAGTCATCGGTAGATTTCAGTGGTAATGTTCATCACCTCTACTAATTAACATGACATAAACTTTTATGCTTCCTCCTCAAATGTAATACATTTTTAGTAATTTGATTTATGTGTGTATGTGTGTGTATCACACAGAACATCCCAAACCATCTTATTCTGCTACACACCCACTTCCCAGATGGCACCCTCCCATAGCCTCCCTCCCCCGACTAAAGCCCTTATACTCTGATATCCCTGCTACTGTCTTCTGTGTTGTTGGCACCCCCAGCCATTCCCCACTACTTGCCCTTCTGGTAAATCTAGTCAGCCTGTCTAGAGGTCTTTGTTTTAGGAGGGTCAGCTGTTCCTCATCTAGCAGCAATTCAATTGTCAATATTCCCTTAGATAAGATTGGGGTCTGCTGTTCATTTTCCCAGTTCTATGTTGGGTTACCATCTGGGAGTCCCTTTGGCCACCCTGGCCAACAACTCAAAAGAAGGTATCTCCTATCTGATATTGTTGTTTATTATGTAGCTTTAGCTATGCATATAGACTCTTAAGAAATTATACTGGCCCCTTTAATCTTTGGTTATACTTTCCTTTTGGGTGTTTAAGGCCATAGAGTTGGCCCAGATAAACCAATTTATTTTTACTCTTAAGGTCGTTTGAGGATCTGTTCCTCGGGGGTCACATGGGCCTGGGAGGAGCCCCTAGCTCCTTTCTTTTACAAGCTCTGTCTATGTGAAGATAAGTCGAAGGTCCTGCTTGACCATGGCTGGCTTCGCTTGGAAGCATGGAGAAAATGACTCCTCTGTGTTGACCCTCCTCTTTGTAGAATGCACACTGGTTCAAGTCCATCTGGTGGGGTCTCCTCGGCCTCCTTGATCAAGAGGACAGGTGATCCACCACCATTACAGGACATTTTGAGAGATGCTCATAGTCCCCTGGAACTAGTCAATCTAGGAGGGCAAGGAGCAAAAACTGTCCTTTATGTCCCTCTGACCAAATTAGTATAGGCCTCAAAGTATGTCTGTTAAACATCCAAGAAGGTTAGTTCCACCAGTCTGGTACTTTTAATTACTGTGTGTCATGTAGATAAATCTTGGGCAAAGACCAATTGTTCTCAGATAAACCTTACTTAGACATGTATTTTTTGATCTGCTATGTATAATTTGTCAGTAGGTTGTAGGAGTAATATGGTTCCCTCTGGTTTTCGTGACTAGCTAGGCATTATTTATCTCTCACATTGTCTCACCCCACCATTATGGTTTTCCCACTTACGGTATCCCCATTTCCCCCCTTTCTCTCTTAATAATACCCTTCTCCTATGGTGCTACCTCTCTTGAGCTCCTTCTTTCCCTTTATCCCCTAGGTTCCTTGTATACCCTTCCCTCCCACCTCCCTTAAACTAACCCAATTTTTATCCATATCTCCCTTATTAAGGCCTGTTTCCTACTGTCCTCTTTCAGGTTCTTTCTTTTCCTTTACCTCCCTGGTTCCTTTCCATTATCCTGGTTCCTGTAGTTATGTCTGGTTTCATACTTATTTATCAGGGTTTGGTTCTAGGATTAACATATGAGGGAGAACATATGGTGATTTTTTTTCTGAGTCTGTGTTACTTCACTTAGTGTAACAGTTTCCAGTTCCATCCATTTACCTGAAAATTTCATTTCATCTTTCTTTACTGCTAAGTAAAACTCCATCGTATAAATGAACCACATTTTCATTATCCACTCATCAGTTGAGGGGCACTTAGGTTGCTTCCATCTCTTAGCTATTGTGAAAAGAGCAGCAACAAACATGGATGTACAAGTGTCTCTGCAATAGGATGACTTCTTTGGGTATATGCCAAGGAGTGGTATAACTGGGTCAAATGGTAGGTTCATTTGTAGTTTTTTAAGAGTTCTCCACACTCTCTTCCATAGGGGTTGAACAAGTTTGAGCCCCACCAGCAGTGGGTACGTGTTTGCCTTTCCCCACATCCTCTCCAACATTTGATATCATTTGTTCTCTTGATCTTGGCCAGTCTAACTGGGGTGAGATGAAATCTTAAAGTGGTTTTAATTTGCATTTCCCTAACTATTAGTGATGTTGAACATCTTTTAAGATGTTTCATAGCCATCTTTACTTCTTTTGAGAACTCTCTGTCCAGCTCCTTAGCCCATCTTTTAATTGGGTTACTTCTTGTCTTGATTCTCTGTTTTTTGAGTTCATTATATATTCTGGATATTAAACCTCTGTTGGATGTGTCACTGGTGAAGATTTTCTCCCATTCTGTGGGTTTTCTGTTTGCTTCCCTGGTTGCCTCCTTTGATGTACAGAAGCCTTTTAGTCTAATGAGGCCCCGTTTGTTAATTCTTGCCCTTGTTTCCTGAGCAATTGGTGTCCAGATTAGAAAATCCTTTCCTACACCTATATCTTTTAGGTTTTTCCCAATGTTTTCTTCAGTTTCAGAGTTTCAGGCTTTACATTGAGGTCTTTGATCCATTTGGAATTGACTTTTGTGCAGGGTGAAAGATAGAGGTTTAGTTTCATTCTTCTACAAGTGGAGATCCAGTTTTGCCAGCACCATTTGCTGAACATGCTGTCTTTCCTCCAGTGAATATTCTTGGCCCATTTGTCAAATATCAGGTGGCTGAAATTGCATTTACTCGTATTTGGGTCTTCAATTTAGTTCCATTGATTTATGGCTCTATTTTTGTGCCAGTACCATGTTGTTTTTATGACTATAGCTCTGTAATATAGCTTAAAATCTGGTATAGTAATCCCCCCGCCCCCCCGCATTGCTCTTAGTGCTCAGGGTTGTTTTGGCTATCAGAGGTCTTTTGTGCTTCCATATGAATCTTAGGATGGTTATTTCCAATTCTGTAAAAAATGTCATGGGGATTTTGATTGGCATTGCATTGAATCTATAAATGGTTTTTGGTAGGATGGTCATTTTCACAATATTAATTCTTTTAATCCATGAGCATGGGAGGTCCTTTCACCTTCTGATGTCTTCTTCAATCTCTTTAAAAATTTAAAATTTCATTGTAGAGCTCTTTACTGTCTTTGGTCAGGTTTATTCTGATATATATATATATATACATTAGCTATTGTGAAGGGAAGCGTTTCCATGTGCTCTTTCTCTGATTGCTTGTTATTGGTATATAGAAAGGCTATAGACTTTTGTAGGTTAATTTTGTAATCTGCCACTTTACTGAAGGTGTTAATAATGTCTAGAAGTTTTCTGGTGGATTTTTTGGCTTCTCTTAGATATCATATCATCTGCAAAAAGGGATAATTTGATCTCTTCTTTTCCAGTTAGTACTCCTTTAAGTTCTTTCTCTTCTT
>NW_008360328.1:5063564-5064161 GCF_000622305.1 Nannospalax galili
ATGGGGTGCTGAGTAGAAAGTATGTCCTTTGGTGCTTGGGTGGAATACTAGGTAGATGTCTGTTAAGTCCATTTGATAAATGGTATTGTTTAATTCAGATGTCTCTCTGTTAACTCTCTTCCCTGTTGACCTATGTAATGGAGACTGTGGGGTATTGAAGTCCCCTGTAGTATTGTTTTTATGAAGGGGGTGCACCATAGTTTGGTGACTATATGTTCATGATTGTAATATCTTCTTGATTTATTGTTCCTTTGATCAGAATAAAGTGGCCTTCTTTATCTCTTCTGATTTGTTTTAAAATCTCTTTTGTCAGATATTAGAATTGCTATGCCTGCTTTTCTCTTAGTACCATTTGCTTGGTATATTTTTTTTCCATCCTTTCACTTTAAGATGGTGTCTATCCTTGAAAGTGAGATGGGTTTCTTGCAGACAACAAAAAGATGGCTTTTGGTTCTTAACCCATTCACCTAGTCTGTGTCTCTTGACTGAGTTCAGTCCATTAATATTTAAAGTTATTAATGAAAGATGAGTATTGAATCCTGTCATTTTTATTTCTGTTTACATTCTCAATATAGCTGTGCTTTTCCACAGTTATAC